>NC_046646.1:10865934-11167269 GCF_900324485.2 Mastacembelus armatus
GTTGAATAGAAAAAAAAACCAAACATATAGGTCTATGAGTCACATTTCTAAATATACTAATTACAGTCTAAATTAACAGACTATTACCTGCAGTTTGAAATCTGTAGTGTTGTTCTTTCTTTTGGGCGGCATTTTCACCTCTTACACTTGAGTTGTAGTTTAGCGTGAGCATTTTTACATTTCTGGGGGTACAGTATTATTTCCAATAGAGTCCAGAGTGTCATCCAACACTAGTGACTAATCCACAAAATTACTGTAAATAAACATATAAGTCGCTTTGCTATACAAGTCGCAGGACAAGCCAGAGGAGTAAAAAAAGTGCGACTTAACGTCTGGAAAACACAGTATCCTGATTCCTCACTAACAGCACGGAAGAGAGGTGATCTTATCCATCGTGTTAAACACAAACACCTTATTTCATATTTTTCACCTGGAGTTTGTTTTGTGTTTAGATTACCAGTTAATCTTCCCCCTAAACACAGTCCACAACCGAGCTGTCATCCTCCTCTGCTCCCCACTCCCCAAACCTCATCTGGGGGGACGGAGCTGCTGGATGGAGGTTGTTCATGTCATCAATGGCGTCTGGGTCTGTGTCGTCATTGGCGCCAATTCCCATGTGACCGCCTTCCTCCCGGTGCGTTCGGATGTGTTTCCTCAGCGCTGCGGGCTCCTTGAAGCTGCGGTTGCAGAAGGGGCAGCAGCACGGTCTCTCTCCGGTGTGGATGAGCTGATGGTGTTTGAGATGCTGCAGGCGGCTCAGGCGCTTTCCACAGATGGCACACACATAGGGTTTCTCTCCCGTGTGTGTGCGCCTGTGTTTGCGCAAACCGTCCAAGTGGCGGAAGCAGTTTCCACACTCAGAACAAGAGTATGGCTTCTCACCTGTGTGTATGCGCAGGTGAGTTTTAAGGGCCCCGGACTCACGGAAGCGGCGGCCGCAGACTCCACACGGGTAGGGCTTCTCTCCTGTGTGGATGCGGATGTGCTTCTTCAGGCTGGAGATCAGGCGGAAAGTCTTTCCGCACTCCAAGCAGTGGTGAGGCCGATCTCCAGAGGGCTCCCCTGCTGTGTCAGGGGCTGAAGGTCCTGCCGAGTCGTCTGCTCTGCCTGGTGAAACACTGTCTCCTCCCCCAGCTCCAGAAGTCCTACCCAAAGCTTTCTGTCCATCAAGGCCGCCCTGCTGCAACACGCCGCTGCATTCTCGTACAGGTCTTTGGTGACGCAGAGGTTGAGGAAAAGAACGCTGGCTACCTCCCTCCCCAACTTGGACATAGCCAAGGTCACCCACGTTGTGGGACGATCGTTCTCTGTCCCCAACTCTGTTGTCATCATGCAACCCTGTGTCCTTCCTGCTGGGCTGACCAGAGCCTGGAGCTGCTCCCTGCTCCTCTTTAATCTCAAACCTGGATGCTCCACCTGGTCCCTGAGACTGCCTCTCATCTGAAGACCAATTGAAACATGCAGAAATGGTTAAAGTGGATGCACAGCCTTGTTGAAACGCAGGAACAAACCCCCTTACTGAGAGTAAGTCAATCAGTAAGGGGGTATCACAAACAAAGGCCTGTTCAAATGAAACCTAGAACACACACTTTAATGCAGACAACTCACACTGTGTATTTACCTGTTCTGCTGGAATCAGAGCACATGTGAGATGTGTTGGATGCAAAGGAGTCCAGTGCATGGTTCGTCACAGAGCCATCTGGCTGGATTGAAAGTTGGCACATTTTGTAGTCGTCTCTCGGCTCAAACCCATGAAGTGATTCGTCCACGGTGCCACCGAGTCCCAAGTCTACACCGGCACCATTCACGTTTCTGGGGTTCTGGTGGTCCCTGTCCAAGCCAGACGTCATTGAAGCCATGGAAGACAGTGTAGGGGCGAAGACCGACTGACTGACAGTCTGAGAGCCTGTGTATGAGATCTGGAGCTGGTCGATGAGCTTCTGAGCGCTACACAGACACTCCTGTAAAGTCTTCAGCTCCCTCTCCGACACCTCCAGACGCACCTTCAGTCTTTCGTTCTCCTGCTCCTTGTGCAGCAACTCCTGCTGCGTCTCGTTGAGCACCAGCACCACTTCGCCCAGAAGAGTGTCCACTGCGGCGGACATAGCTGTTTGAATGGTCGGGGCGAGGCGTGACTTCAGCGAGGTTACCGTCACGCTGCCCTGGGGAGCTCCGTATCCAGCCTTGTCTGCTTTGCGATCGTAACACGACTCGGCCACGGTCCTGTCGGGGATGTTGATGATACTTTGCTTACGGTTCCCGCTGTGGACTGAGCTGCTGCCGCTGTTTGACGAAGAGGAGTCCATGCTGCCAGGATAACCTGTCCTCCGTGAAGTCATGCTGCCTTTCCACGCAGTTAGCTGCTTTTTTAATACAGCTGGTTTGGATGTGCCCGGATATTCGACTAACCGGACTAACCGTGCGGCTCCTGTTACCGGACTATGCGAGAGAAATGAGAGCAGCGTCAGTAATTACAGCTGCTGTTTCAAAAACAATGTAGTCTGAGCCTCCGGGCCTGGTTCGGCTCGCTAACATTAGCCTGTTAGCTTTAAAGCCAACAGCGCCACTCGGTCTGACGCGTCTTGTCGCAAACACTGTGGTTCTGCAGCAGAGACGCGCCGCTGGTCTTTAAACGCGTCTTTAAATCAGGTGTGGAAGTGTCTGCTCAGAGTTTCTGGTCCCTCTGCCCTCAGCACACACTCACCCATTTCCACCTTCTGTCTGCAGAGCTGCACCGCACACCGAGGCCTGTCGCACGGAAACGACGTCAGAGAGGCGGGGTTTAAGGGACAGTGGGGCTATTTTCGCCCTCATTTATGACTGGAAGGGAGTTTGAGCTGTATATGCAAGAAGCTGTTGAAACATTTGATGTATCTGTAATGTTTTTATGACTGTAGTTTAATATATCTGCAGTTTGAATGGTAAGAATTGCTAATTGACGCGAATGGGAAAACTACTTTAAGACATCTACAATTGAATTTCAACTATCCACAATGTGAATTCCAGATAATTACACTTCGACTAGTCAAATGTCACATTTAAGAAATCTACTGTGTATTTTTGACTAGTCAGACCTAGAGATGCAACGATTATAGATTTTGTTGATATGATTATAGTCTGAGGAGTAATCACGATTGTTATGATTATTATGCAGTCATTAATTTCACACTACTAATGTATAAAACATAAACACTGGTTAGCTTTTAAAGTGTTTATTGCTGCCTTTAAAAACAGAAACAACACAGTAACCAAATAATACAGCACAAAATAGTAAAGAAAAGTCCATCTCTCCCTCTGGAATTAAAGAAAGGTGAGATCTGCTCTGTCAACACCTGCCAATGTTTCCCCTTTGAAAATAACAAATGGGAATAGATCACAAAATTATTTCAGTGTTTTCAGTTTGTGTATTCTTTCTTTGTTTCTTATGGACCTGAGGTAGAGCAGCTACTGCCTGGAAGTCTACAAGCTCATGAAGTTATGTCAGTGTTTTACTTCTGATATATAAACTACAAAGCCCAACATTTACTCAACCCAGACCGGAGGAAGCAACAAGATGTAATGTTAAATGTTCACTGACTGAAGGTCTTGAGAGTACTAAATTTCCACAGACTAATGTTACATGCTGGTTTGTTTACATTGCACTGAAAGCCCAATTCTCACCACTATTGCATCAATTGTGACACGTTTATATTTAATTCCCTACTTGGCACGTAATTTAACTCAGTTATTATGTGTTACCTTTACTTCTGTGTGCAAAGCTGGGTGGTGATCCCACAGGTGCTGCATCAAATTTGATGTACTGGCTCCTTTAGCAGCAACTTTTTTACTGCACTACTGACTACAGGCGTTTCTTTGGTGGAAATAAAGCTTTGCTGTTTGGTCCCTCTGCCACAATTAATCTAGTGTGTGTGTGTGTGTGTGTGTGTGTGTGTGTGTGTGTGTGTGTGGCCTCCATGTCTCTGATAAGCATGGCATTTTAAGCTGGTGCACCGCTGGTGTAACTTTGTTTTGTACAAGTTGCAACAGATTTGTTTCATGCAACAGAAACGCTCGGTGCAGTGGAGCTTTTACGATTAATTAACTGTGACATATTAAAGCACAATTAATCTTAAAACTGGTTAATTGCTGCATCCCCACAGTCAGAACTCCAATTTCAGATATCTACAATTGAATTGAGACTTGTATTATATAAATTTCTTTAATTAACTAGTCAAAATGTAATTTTGGACATCTGAAATGCAATTATGGATATTCAAGTGAAATCTATTTAATGTTAACTTGCTTTTTTACATTTTTTAATCTAATTGTTAGGCAAGTTGTTTCTAATGATTCATCCATCCATCATCTATACCCGCTTATTCCTAACCAGGGTCACAGGGATCTGCTGGAGCCTATCCCAGCTCTCTTTGGGTGAAAGGCAGGGGTACACCCTGGACAGGTCCCCAGTCCATCACAGGGCCACATAGAGACAAACAACCTCACACACTCACACTCACTCCTATGGGCAATTTAGAGTCACCAATCAACCTGACATACATGTTTTTGGACTGTGGGAGGAAACCAGAGTACCTGGAGAAAACCCACCCAAGCACAGGGAGAACATGGCAACTCCACACAGAAAGGCCCCTGCTGGGTTTCAAACCAGGAACCTTCTTGCTTTAAGGCAATAGTGCTAACCACTAATCCACTGTGCTGCCTTAATTCCATTCATTCATTATTAATTATTAACAATAATCAGGAAAAAGGTGTTTACAAATGAATTGATTTATGAATAGTAAAATAAAAACTAAATTACTAAATCTTTATTAATTGATATTATAACAAAAGCTGTTTCATAAAATATTTTACAAAAGAATGTGTTAATCCACCAAAATAATAGGTTTAATTAATGACACTGTGCTCCACCAGTATGTTACTTGTAACCATCTTATTTTATTAAAGCTTGACTTTCAGTCTGACATGTATTAACCAGCCAGGAGTTGAGTCCATGTACAACTGCAACATGTGCCGTGTTGTCAGCCTGAAAGTCACATTTTAGGGAAAAAATAGCTCCAAAGTTTAAGGTTGTACAGCAGCCATTTGGGGAGAAACGCTGAAGTTTGCGCTTTTGAATCTAAAATTACACTTCCAGGGTTCAAATGCTAAAGTATCCCGAAGTCATCGACCTCTCAGTGGACTATACAAACTCTCAAACTGGTCACCAGCCTGATTCACACAAACAGATGATAAACTGGTCATAACATTTCAATCCATCATGAGCACTAATTAATGTCTCTCCCACCCAGTTGCATAACTGAAAAAGTCACAGAGCCAGCCTGTCTTTGCTTAACACACCCTTAGTCATGTTTTTGTGTGGTGCTGCTTCCAATTACGTTTGCTTGGCTCTAGGAGGCACTGCAGCCCGCCTTAATGATGAATGACACTGGGGTCTGAAAATAAGCCCTACATTAGGCCTCACCATTTTCTGACTAGCAGACATGAATACGCTTATCGATTTGTTTTTTTATCACATTATTGTGGGTCCTGCATTTATTTAACTTTAGGCAGTGAGGATGCAGTATGTAGCAAGTTTGAAAAAATAAACAAAATTTAAAAAATATATATCTTGGTTTGTTAGTTCACTTTTGCCTTACTCAGGGGCAACAGGGGGCCAAAGCTGGCTCCTCAAGTGATTATTTTTTATAGGCTGATGAAAAATTTGTTGACCATAACTTGTGAAAACAACTAGACAGCATTATTTGGCCAATTACCAAAAAATAAATAAATAAAAAGATCTTATGAACAAATCTCACAGCAGGTCTTCTGGTCCTTCTATAACAGGATCCCATAGCATTTGTTTGGGCTGATTCCGATTTGAATGTAAAAATAATTTATTCCTTATGGAGTTGTTTTTGATGAGGAAAACAGATCTATCCCAGAAAGCTGCGGTGGTTGGGGAAAAAGTGATGTGATCCATGGCAAGCTGTGGAACAATTACCAGCTGGCTGAGTTTCTGTCATTTCCAGAGAAGTATTTCTAACTTAATGACTTTTACTGCTTTGTATTGTCTCTCACACCATAATTTATCTTATTAACTCACAGAAACGTCATATCTCAGGTCTTGGGAAAACTTTATTATGGATATAAACTGTTAACAGACGTATGACTGACTCAATCTGCTAGAGAAAATATGTAGCTTACCACAAACATCAATAACTACAACAAAAATAGACGTGTTTTCCAGCATCAGATTCAGATATTATACATGAACACAATCCATATTACACAACATATAAACACAGCAGTGCCCACGCACATCCTAGACACAATTATATACATCTCCTTCACACTTCACACACCCACACTCTTTACTGTATGGACATCAACCCAACACACATTCACTCACAATGTTAGATGCACAAACAAGAAAGAAAAGAAAGACAGAAAGGAAGAAAAAAGGCAATTGAATAAATAATAATGATACAAAGAAATAAGAAATAAAAAGGATGGCTAATGTATTTTGGGGGACATTTTCCTGTCAGTGCAAAGGTTTTTGCAGAATTACATGAACGACAGGAACTATATTTTTGCATATTGTAGTAGATGACGCAACAGTTTAACTGCTGTTGTTGCTGTTTTAGCTGGTGAATTTCCCTGGTACACATAAATGCAAGCTAAATGTGGTCACTTTTTTTTTTCCTGCAGACTAAGGTCAAAAACAGAGTGTGTACAGCTGGATGTAAAACCACAGCTGGCACATAAAGTTGCTTTTGTCACGTCAACAAAAACATGTTGTTCCTTCTTCCCCGGATACGGGAAGAACTGTGTGGGGTTTTCTTGTTGTGTTGTTGGCGATGTTTTATATTTACCTCTTCTTTGCCTCTTGGTTTTAATTTATTTATCTAGGTGAGAGGTTAGGGGTCTATGAAGGTGGGAGAGGCTGTTTTTAGTCACTAACATGACAAAGTCCAATGAATCAAAGCCGTGACACAGAGAATTCAGCGTTTTATTGGATTTCTGTCCCTCCCTAAAAGGGAAAAGAAGAACTCATTAACAAGTGACACACCCTCTGAATAACCTGCCCAATGTGAAGGGATGCAACAAGAATGCAAAAGTGGTCTTGTAACTAATAAGGGAGTAATACCAGTAATAGCATGCACACTCACTCATTTACTATAAGTCAGCATTACTAAGCCATTTAGCATGGAGGGGGGTGGAGCTGGTGCAAAAGGGTGAAGGGGGACTGGGGAAGGGCAGAAAGAAGGAGGTGATTGATGGGAAGCAGGGGAACATATAAAGGGGGACAGAGCAAGAGAGGGAACAAGTGGAGGAGACACACGGAGAGACGCTCCCTCACATTTTGACAAAGACTACAAACTTTTGCAAGCAACAGGTAAGTTTAGAACTTTTACGTTACGTTTTGGATATTTTTCCTTTTTACACATAGAATTTCAACAGTGGCAAAACACAACGAGCACAAGTGAAATGAGTTTGTAGGGAGGGCTGTATGCACTGCTTTTCATGCAGTTCAACACAGCTCTATCCTGAGGATGTTTTGAATGGGCTTCATTGTTACCACTGCATGCGTTCTCACCACAGAGTAGATTTCAGGTATGTTTGTATGGATTACTGTGGAAATAGCACATGTGGTTTTGCTGTAACTAGATCCAGCTGACGGGGTTGTGCTGTATCTTGGGCGTGCTGGCATTTGAACCTGTTGTGCAATCCTGCCTGGAATGCCGAATGAGTGCAGAGTAGCTCCAAAGCTTAACAAATGAGGATTATTTCGAGCAGCTCTGTATACAAGACCATTCATCACTGACAAACATGCCACAGAATAAAACATTTTAACTAATTAAGTGTCCACATTTTTGTCATTTGATCACTCAAGAGCAAGAACAATGTGGTATCGTTTTAAAGGATGAAAAAATGTGTTTTTCAAAGTTAGGGAGTTTCTTTTTATATTTTCCAACTGTTGCATGGCTCAAATTTGATTCATTGTTTCAGTCAACACGGTCCTCCACAGTCTCTAAAAGACATGGCATCAAGGGAAAAATAACAGCATGTTCTCATTTAGACAAAGAGAATGAATGTGAATGTAGCTGGAAACCTCATGGGCCCACACTTTTATTTCCTATTTACTAACGCGCTGATGGAATTGTACTTTTTTCTAATCTCCAGACAGCACGATGGCTGCCAGCAGGGACCTTCCTTTAGCCGCGGTGATCGTTTGCCTGGTTTTCATCAGAGGTTACTCTCCCCTGCCTGCGGCATCACGGCTTACAGGGACGGATCCTTTGAGATCTCTGAGGCCACGTGGGTTTTCAAACAAGGCCCTTGATTTTTCCACAGAGGATTACGATCGATTAGAGGACACAGTCACCTCTAGTTTACCCAACAGAGTGTCTACATATGGAGGGACCCCTCAGCATTGTGTCTACAATCCCTGTCTTGAGAATCAGATCCCCTGTGCTGAGCAAGCCGCCTACTCCGGCTGCTTGTGTCCAGGGTTCACTTTACATAATAAGGCTCCACAGGCTCCTGACTTGAAATCTGTGTTCTGGAATGGATCAGAGGTTGTAATTCAGTGGTGTGCTCCTTATTCATATGTCAAAACTTATATTGTGACAAAAGATGGGCAAAATTCCCAGAAGTTTGAGAAGGACAAAAGGAGCGCCACAGTGGGCACCATAGACCACATCACAGAAGTCTGTGTGTTTGCGGAGAATGACAGCGGAACCAGCAACGGGTCCTGCATGACGTACCATCCCAGAGACAACAGTCTGGCCCTGAAAGCAGGACTCATCGGGGGAGCTCTGGGCTTCCTGCTGCTCCTCTTGCTGGCCGTGCTGCTCTGGAGGCACAGGAGGCAACGGAAACAGGAGGCCAGCATCTCTATGCACGACACAGCCGAGACACGGTGAACAGAAATGAAAGCAAGACTCAGGATGCCCAGTGAGAAAAGACTCATGTCCCACGACACTCTTCAGTGTTACTGCAGTTAATTATCTGTGACTAGATTATAACACAAAGAGGCTTTCTACAGGAGATCATCATCTCACATAAAGGAATCTGACTGGTTATATTCCATGGTAAAAATAGAGTCTGTTTTAAAATCCCTTAGTAACATCCCAAATCTGTGATTTGAAAATTAGCTGCAGAAAAATATTGCATTCATCAGCTATGTTCTCTGAAAATGAAACCCAGAAGACAAACAATAAGAAAACAAGAACGATCATAATGAGTTTGGTCCTTTTTTCCTTTTTGGTTTTTTTTGTATTTCAGACATTATCTTTTTCATGGAAAGCTCTAAAATATAGAGGAACATCTGAGCACGTACTCCCCTGCAGCACTTTTACTAAACAACATATTACAGCTCACAGTGGGGTAGATCATTAGTCGGTGGGATAAAACCTGCAAAACCAACCGGTACGACCATTTAAATGTTTTATTTATTATTTGATGTCAGATATTCAAATATGTCGGTCCTTTCCTAAAACCATGTACCATCTAACCACCTGTCTCCAATATATCAGCTTATCTTCAGCTATAAGAAAAATAAGTTTTTACTTGGATTAAGAAATTAAAGACATTTTCCCATTTAATCCTCAGGTTTGTCTGAAAACAAAAGGTTTTTCAGGTTAATTAAATGAACAGATCAAAATCAGCTTCCTGTTGATACAAATCAGGATTTTAGTTTTAGTTGTGACTTTTATTAGATTATATGAAAACATACTGATTAAACACTAAATAAAATATCAGTAGCTTCAAATAAGAGGCAACAGCTGAACGACTCATGTGATGGTGTATTATTTGTGGACATTATTAGGATTATATGTATATATATATAAATCTCTGTTTTTTTTTTTGGTAGTACAAAGACCCTATTAAACTCTCTATGAGAGTAAACAGGCTATGGTTTTAAAGACTAACAATGAAGGAGGTCTTGTGTGTACTGTATCTATCAGTGGCATTTGTTTGATTGTATTAGACTTTGTATATGTGAGGTGAAACTTGTTTTTTGGACAGATTTCCTCAAACAAATGCAAGTTTGGAAAAACAGACTGAGGTTTAAACTGGATCTATGAATGTGTTTGTTAAACTAGCTGACTGTTTGAGTCAAGTAAAGCATTTACTTTGTTACACGTCTCAAAATGTCATTTCACAGCTCTTGGGTGTGTGCTTCTTTTTTTTTTTTTTCCATCTGTCTTATTGTCGGAAGTTGTGTCAGTGCTCTGGACGAGCACCAGTGCTCAGTGCTGTTTTTCCAGCTGTCATACAATAGCCTTTCAATATGGATTTTGTGAGGCTTGTCTCATTCCAGCTGAGACTTTCCAGTTATCCAGCACCGGGGTGGGTGAGAAGCTTCAGGCTTTTTTTTTTTTTTTTTTTGCCATGATGAACAAGAGAAGAAAGTCCAATATTTAAATCCTCAGAGTTTATCTTATGTTCAAGGCCTCCATGCGCATGTCTCGCAGTCATGTTATAATCTCCTTCTGCTGTGGCTGGTGCTACAGAGCCGTTCCACTGCTCCTGGCACTTTTCTCATTCCAACTGCACAACTTACATCACGCGGAGCTGTAAGGAAGTCATCTAACATCTGTAATTTGGAGACACAACAGATTGGTCGTTTCAGTCGCTGAAATGGCTTCAAAAATGTTGCTTTTGTGTTCAGCCTAAGTGCTGTCACTGTCAAACTGCAAGCATGAAGGAAAATGCAAACAAAAAAACAAACAAACAAAAAAAAAAACAGATAACAGATTCAGCAGGCTGATGTATCCAGGCCAGGATGCAATTTAATTCAAGAAAATGCAGAATATGTTTGACAAAAACAAGAATCAGTGATGGATCAGCGTTGTTTTGGTGGTGACAACAGAACAGAACAACATGCACTTGAACAATGTGACAAATACACATGCAGTAGAAAGTCTGCCTCTTATTTCACAGTTGAGGTGGTTTGTCTTTTTCAAATAAACTATTTAAAAAAAAACCTGAAAGATTTTGAGTGTTCATAAAGAAATGAAAAACATAAAGTCATCAGTGAATAAATTCAGTGAGTATGTAGTGATAGAGTTGAAAGGGAAATTAGGGAGCAGGGTGTTTGTGTCATCTGAGGAGTTTTTCGGTCATAAGGCAGAAATGTTAAATGATTGTAAAAAAAAAAAAACAAATTTTTGGGAAGAACTGGCAAATGTCAGTTTTTATTCTAAAGGGACCCACTTAATTTGCTGCTGTGGAAGATAAGAACAGCTGCAACTTGGCCCAGGGCAGAGTGCCAGTCCACCACAGGGCTGACACACAAACACAGACTCTTTACGCCCACATTCATATCTATACAGGCAATTCAGAGCATGTCTCTGGGCTGTGGGGGAATCAGGGTACCTGGAGCAAACGCACGCAGGCAGGGAGAGAACTTGCAAACTCCTCTTCTCAGACAGGCTGCAGCCCGTAAGGCTGGTTTCAACCCAGGACCTTCAGGATTAAGAACAACCGTGTCTGTGCTAACCATTAACAACAAAACTCATTTTCATTTGTTCACAAACTCAGATAGAAGATTCAGGTTCTCACCTGAATCTTCTATCTCTTGCATCATATGTTCGACAGAACAGAAACCAATAGGACAAAGGTTTTTACGTATGTAAGAGAATGTAGTTTTTAAATAAGACACTTTTAAATTTATCATGTAGTTTTTTTTTGTTACATTATTGAATCTATAAATGTCAGTTGATCAAAAATACAAATCACTGAGTGATTTCATGATTCACTATTTTCTGATGCTGTTTTCTGCAGGATGTTTCTAATGAGTCAATCTGTTTAGGGTTTGTGGTAGGAAATTTCACATTTTTTGCAACAATGTCAACACCTCCTGGGCGTGGGGGGGGGGGTCTCCAAACAGCTCTTGATATTAGTAGGAAGAAAATGAATGAAAGAATCATCTGGAACTGATTTTTTCTGCTCTGGTGAGCTGCTTCTTTCTTTCTACAGCTTAAGACAGAAAAGCAGCAGATAAGATGCTGTTTTGGTGACTTGGTCTTTTTTTTTTGTAACTGCAGGCGATTTTGCAACAAGTTCAGCTGCAGGGATGTGTGTCGACAGGACGCTCAGGACGAGTCACGTTGAGTCACTGCTCATCTCATTCAGTAAACTGGTAAACTGGTGACTCACGTTACCTTTCTGGTGAAGTGGTCACATATGAAGCAATTTAACAGTTGAATTTAGACCTTGGCTTTTTTACCTGCCCCTGAGTCACCAGATTTATTTCATCATCTGCAATTGTACATTAACTGGATGAGTAGCTCATGTAGTCTGTGAACTGATGCTCGGCATGTTTGTATTTATGACGTTTTGGATTCTACCTGCATCATGTCATGCGGCCAACAGTGTTGAAACATGACTCACCTAATGAGCTTTACTAAATATAAAAATGTCACGTAGGCCCCCGGGGGCAGATGTGACATTTTTAAAAAAAGACTTTAAGTAATCCAGGACTTTTATCAGAGTCTTTCAGCATCCAAGGCAGTTTCCACAGCAGGGACCAGTGTTTCTTTTGGAGCAGATTATCAATGAGGTAAAGAAGGATTAAATACTTTTCACAGGTCACTTATATGTCGTTAGGCTTGAGTCACCTTATTGCCCTCTGCTGGCTATAGTCAAACCAGGAGGAGAAGAGCCGCTGAGACAAAAGAAACAAAATCCCAATTACAATAGTGCAGATAAAGCTGGTTCATATTAGAGTCAGAGCCAATTAGAAGCAGTTGCTGGATGAAATGTGAGGTTTTAATGCAACATGAGACAAAGCAGATCTTCAAAAGGGGGTACGTCACCTGCACCCAAACACGGCAGGTGCACCAGTACTGGGTTAGATCCTTAGAATTTAGATCCTTTATTTACAGATAATTATTATTCTTATATGTTAACAATGACTGGGTGTAATTAAAGGTGTTGCACATACTGACAAGGAGATTGATAATGTGACGCTGCAGCTCCCCTGAGATCTGCGGAGCTTTTTAACACCTTTCAGCTCATTGTTTGGATTTTTTTTTTTTTTTTATGTCTCTAACTTTACTTTGGTTCACTCTCATTTCATTTATCTGTGCAGTTTCCAGAGCAGTCAGCTGTTTTCAAGAGTAAAACGGTAATAGTTTACTCAGTGAAGTGCAGGTGAAAAGTAGCATCAAATACTAACCAAGTCAATTACATGAATCTCAAAATAGTAAAGTAAAAATGTAGTTAAAGTAAACATTCTAATACTGCATGACCTTTAGTTTTATGATGAATAAACTGTATACAGGAGAAAAAGAGTTAAGAAAAATACTAACTGCCAAGTGAAATTGTCTGTTTTGTAGCAGGTTTTGTGAACTTATTTTATTTTGTCAAGCGCAGGATTTCATCTACCCTCTGTGTCAAATCTTCACACACGGTGTATTTTCAAGGCAACAAGCTTTAATACAATAAAAGAACTGAAGGTTGTAAAACATTGTCCATCTCATAACATTATATTGGCACCTATTCAAAACTGACATTCATTTTCAGGCATATAATTATTCATTAAAAAAAATTAATTTGCATTTGGCCCTGGGAGAATGAATGTTTTTTTTTTTTTCTTTATTGTTACTATTTCACCAGCACTAATGGCTGCTTCCTGTGCCTGTTGGGGTCAGCTTTTACAGGGCGTAAAATGGCCAAAGTAGGTCAGCCATCCATCAGTTCCCATTACTGCAACTAGACCATCCTTTGCACCCAGTTAGAGCATATTAACTCATACTGGTGTAATTCACATGAAAAAAAAAAAAGCATCAGCATTTTTAGTCTTCTAAGCATTTTGACAGCACAATGATAAGGAATGAATGGGTCTCAATCAAAGACCTCCAGTCTTAAAAAACAGCTTTTCATAAGTGGAATCTGGGCCATGCTGTGGCCTTCATCAGACGATACAGTGGCTCTAAGTGGGTGGTTGTAGAAACTAAACCCTCACCCCTGCGGGCGTCTCATCCTGTTTACTCCTGCTCCGTCTCAGCTCAAACCACAACTCTCTATATAAAAAGATTAACTTCTGTCTCCAAGTACGAGTCTGATGGTACTGGAAGGATGAGCAGGGTTTATGTAAATACAGCAGTGTGCATGTTAGATTACATTCCCTCTTTCAGCATCATTGCCAAGGAAAAAAAAAAAACAAGAGGGTGACATCCTTCATCATCCAGACATGTTTCAAAACAGGTTCGGTGTGAGTCAGAGACACTTTTATTTGGTTTTGAACCACTAGAGGTCATTCTTGCAAAGAGCAGTGCAGAAATCAAAGCCACCTCTGGCACGCACTCAGTGATAATGTAGTGGAGATGGAAATTAGTTGCTCTAATAGGGATGAAAATGAGTTTGCAGTAGTAATCAGCTCAGCCTCCGTTCTACATCAAAGGGGGAAGAGTAGGAGTTTGTGCTTAAAGAAGCACCTTAACTTTTGCTCTCTGTTCCCCAGATTTTTCATTCGATGCAACACGCAGGTCAGCACTCTCCTCTCAACTCCCCAGGAAAGCTCAGCGAGAGGCTTTCAGAAAGGAGAGGAGGAGAAAGTCTTTCCATTTTTTTTTTTTCCTCTATTTCCTTGTATGAAGTGCTGGGGTAACCATGGCAACCTGGCATTATACAGGCCCGAGGAGGCTGACACCGAGCTCGGCTTGGAGAGGAGAGTTATCAATCACTTTGGCATCGGCGCCGTCACACGCACGTGCACCTGCTCTTTCACCCTTCACATGACTTCACAGGCCAGCAACCAGGACTCTTTCAGCACAGAACAAAAACAACAGCCTCTTCTGTGCGGCAGCGTCCGGGGCCCTGGATGAATAAAACACACACGCTCATGTTAAAGGTTAAAAAAATCCAAAGCTTTCAAAACCAATGACAGAACAACAGATTATCATTTACTGTCTTTCGTCATATTTGTTCATCATAAAATAAAATGAATTTAATATATATAAAAATCTAACTCTTAAATGAATGATTATCATTTGATTTGCACCCAGTAAATTACACTGTGTCCTGGAACTTCATTGCTCGTAGTTTAGAGTGGACCTTTCAAGCCTGATGTGTTTGATTCACCGTACTGCCACAATGTACTGTATATAAATGACTGCAATAATCCAAGCACATTTGACTCACACTGAGTTTGTAGAAGGCTTCAATTTGCTGTCAGCTGAATCTCTAACGCTGGAGGAGACCTGCAGGGACATGCAGCCGGAGCTGTATTTAACCATGGGAGGTTAAGTAGTTTTCCCAGAGCGGCTGGACTGTTCCACTTCCCTGCTCTTAGCCAGTCTGGAGAAAGTGGCTCTTAATGTGCTTTATAACATAAAACGTTCTTTGTCCCTCACCCAAACCAATTTATATTCTTTACCTACTTTTTCCTTTTTTTTTTTCCCGCCTCCTTCTTGTTGTCAAAGGGGCACTGGAGCATATCCCAGCATGCACTGAGTTGATGATACACAGACACTTTGGACAGGCTGCCAGTCTGTCATCATATCTCCACTCCACATTGAGCTGTGGGAGGAAACCTGCATGAAAAAATGGAAGCAAACACTGAAAAGTGGAAAAACTGAACACCAGTTCTTCTTGATAAACATCAGTGCAACAACACTTTGGGAATGTTCTGAAACAGAAGATGCAAAGACGTATTTATGCACAGATCTTGTCCTGTATTTAGGCTGATGAGCTTTTAGCCCAATGTACTTTTGGTACATTGAATTTATTACACAACACATTCATGTAATTCGCACACAGAGTAGCTTCAGATGTTAAATACAACTGAGGCATAAATTAAAATCTAGGACTCATACGTGGCCAGATGTTGAACAAAATAAATCCCAATTATCCCTCCTACCTCCACTATAAAAAAAATAATAAAAAAAAAAAAAAAAACACACACACTACAGCTGGGGCAGGAACAAGCACCAGAACAAGAGATGAATCAGGGAGAGATTATTCAGGACACAGTCACGGGGGATAGAGAGCTCAAGAGGAGAACAAGGACTTGACCTTTTCTGAATATTCATGAAAAGGAAGAGAGAGTAGAGAGATTTAAACCTTTTCTGAGACCAAAAACCTCTGTGGAGTCTAATAATGGAAGGCAGCTTATGATATAGTGCAAAAATAAATATATCTAGCAGCAGTAACATCAGGATGTCTTGGCTGTCTGCCAACCACAAGGATCAATAGCCATTAACACCATCATGCATGCAGTCAGAGGACAGCAGGGATCTGTGGCACTGCAGGGTATTTCATCATGAGGGGAGGCAGATTGGAGCTTTAGTTACAGCAAAAGCACAGCTCTCCTCACTTCTGAGAGTGATGCCTTCTGACTGACAATGCCATCAGTTTGCTGTATATGTAAACACACCCAGCCGGGAGAATCTAGGTCATTTTCTGGCTGCCGTGAGATGAGAGGCGGAGCCATCTGGAGACACACCGAGTCACAAATGTGTTCCTGTGTCAAAAGTCAGGCCACAATCCACACGCACTCCCCTTTTATATGCTTGAATGGATCAAGTGAACATGCTTCCAGTGGTGCTGAAATCCACAGAGACACACAGGTAGTGAAGGAGGCGAGGGAAGGGAAGGAGGGAGGGAGGGAGTGGTGAATGGTTGTAATTCCTTGTTCCAGTTCTCTTTGTTTTAGCACTGAGGACACATTGTTCATGTACAAGCCAAGCCTTCAACCCATCAGCACACACAGTTTTGCATCATGTAATGCTGATCATGGCTCACATAAACACATGGAAGCAACCATGTGGCAAGAATTACACAATCGGTCCTGAACTTCATGTGCTCCAGTACTCCAGAGATGGTGGATAATTTTTTTTTTTTTGAGATGATTTAAATCGATCCCTAAAGTGCTCCGCAAAGTCATAAACAATTTCTCTTGAAGGGCATTAAACTGTCAGTACATGTAACTGAAGGCCTCCTCTCAAATATGTTTAAAAATCAATTAATGCTTTATGTCTGAGAACAGCAGGATGAATGCTGTAAAAGTCAGACTGCCTTCTATCTGCTTTGACTGCTGGAACAATCACTGAGGACAGGGTTGGGCAATGGCTACAGATAAAACCTTCTGACCTAAGAAGTTAAATTTTAATTTTATGTATGTGTATGTATATATATATATATATGTATATATATATATTTATATTTATATGTATGTGTGTGTTTGTGTGCGTATACATATGTATAGATACATTACTCGATTATTGCAACAACTAGCAATAATAAGGAAAAGTGGTGCATTGGGCTAAATGCTAACATAATCACAATGATGATTGGCAGTATATTATTCATTATGCTCACCATCTTGTCTTATTGTGTCAGCATGCCAACATTAGCTAATTATTGGGACTTCTGTGATGTATCTCAACCTCCACCATATTTGCGTGGGTCAGTCCTGCCATCCTGGCCAGTTCAAACAGTAAACACCAGACTTTTTTTCTGCTGTTTTTGGATGTTCTTATTAATGGCATATAATGAGAATATGATGAAGATTTAAAGCTCCAGACCAAACTCACCTGATGATTACACAAACCTGTTGTTCCTGGTAGCAGACGCCTCGGACACCATATGTTGCTATTAAGGCTTTAATCGGCCAGAAGCAGGTGGGCAGACTGTGGGTGACATTGCCGTCTGTCTTGATGCCAGGGGGAGAGGCGACAGTGGTGGAAGTGCCAGTTTCCAGTAAATACTGGTCAGCAGCATAATATTTAAATCACTGATATTAATCACTGATTTTAAATGTGATGAAGAGATCAAAAAGTGCTGGATGTTTGTGGTTATCTTAGTTGAACTGCAACATACCAGATGAACAATGTAAAGTTTTAACCTAAATGTCAATGACCAACCATGCAGTGGAATCCATCAATTACAGATAAGTGAACTGCCTATTCCCTATAATCAGGTTGATTGATCTTATGCTCCTGCAGCTAATTTATAAAAATCAAGTTTACAAAACAAAGATAAAGGAAGCCAGCTTCTCTTTCACAGCTGATTAATGACAGCCCTCAGCACCTTGTAGCAGAGCCAGGAGGCTTCTTGAAACCATCAACAATTAATGCCTCATCCAATTATCTCAGATACTCCAAACCAACTAGTCTACTAACCATTTAACATGAACAATTTAAACCACACAAGGCCTAACATGAATTGTCTCTACAACACATTAATGGTGTCAACCATCTTCCACTTTGAGTGGGATTTGATGATTGCCTTGAGTCTGCTGTAGTCAGTAAAGATGACGACATTTAAATACTTTCAAAATCATGTTTATTAAATTTAGAAAACACCATTTTGTTAACAGTTTCATAGCAATAGCAGGAAAGAACTGAAACTGTAAGAGAGACGTAGATGGGGCCTGGGCCAACCCCTGAGTTAAAAACCAGCTGTGTTTTGGAGTTCATTTGTCCCTACGCTTCGGTTCTCTCGGGTCACCTGTATCTAACCTGGCATAGACTAGGAGAGAGTCAGTGCGGTAGTCAGCATCTCAAGGTAGAACGTCCTAAAGAAACAAGACATAAGAAAACTTTGTAGACATCAGGTAGAAAAGTTGATTTGCAAAGTCACTTTTCAAGTCAAGGTATTTCCTGCCAAAATATACCGAGTATGCAACATTAATGTGTAATTAGGTTGCCAAAACATATCGGTACGTAGGTTTAATCACTTAGGAAGGGGGTTTCTGCACAGCATGAGGGGAGGTGGACTTGGGGGTGCAGTACAGATGTAGTCCAAAGAGGAAGTGCAAACAATGTCTATAAGGTGTATTTGTTGAAGGGATTGGGTGGGCGATGGGGTTACGGGGGTATGAGCAAAGTGGGCTCCCCCCCTGTTCTCATCAAGGTGCTGAGAGGGGCGACTCTCTCGAGGGCGAGCCTGAAATATCCTCAGGAGGAAAAACTGTGAGTGTGCAGGCTCGGATCCCGCCCAGCGACTCGGGTAAGTCAAACACTTTGTGCCATTCGTCTTTCTCAGGGTCGTACTTCTGTACTATTTCCACCATGCAGCGATTGTTCCATGAGTACCCCCCCACCACATAGATCTTGTTCTCAAACACGGCCACGCCCACATCGCTCTGGCCTCGCAGCATGGCAGCGATAGGTGTCCACAGGTCGAGGGCGGGGGAGTAGTACTCGCAGCTCAGCACATCATCATAGTCGCTGGTGCCCCGGAAGTGGTTGCCTCCGATCACGTAAAGCCGGTCGCCCACCGTGCACATGCAATGGAGGCCACGTACTGTCGTCATGGGTGCTTTCTGAGTCCATTTATCTGCATCTGGGTCAAAGCACATGAGCTCCTTCTGAAAAGTGTCATGAGTGATTCCCCCTGTAGCAAGAAAAGAGAGCACAAATAAGCTTCCACACTGATCAGTTTTGTGGATTTGTCAATCGGACTGATCTGTGACTCATTCACTTCAACCTACATTTTCATTTATCTAGAGCATGTGGAGCACCAGCATTAACATCTGCATATGAAACATCTCACCTTTCTTGATTTCTATTTCTCCAATCTTAACTCAAACTCCACAATTAACCCACAGGGTGAACGGTAACTATCCAAACTACACTGGCATCAGTATTTGTTCAATTTCGTTTTTACATTGTGAAATAATGCTGACGATAAGTAGGATCAGGACAAAGAGGAACATCATTACAAAGCGTTTATGAAGATGTGCAACAAAAAAAAAAAACTAGAGACGTCAGGATACAAAAAGCTGAGGGAAAGTGGGGAGGGGAAAAAAAAAAAAAAAACAGGACATGTCTACAGGGAAGGCTTAAAATAAAGAGGAACACAATCCCAGCATGCATTTGGGTAGAAGCCAGCCCACCCCTCCCCCCTGAGGCAGAGTGACTATCAGCAAATGCAGTGAAGATTTGCAGAGCATGCCGAATAGAGGCAGAATCCCTCTTTTGTTGCTGCCCAGTGATAGTGTCCTTGGTCTATTGTCGAGGCCTACATTGCCTAATCAGCTGCCATGACTCAGATGTGCAATGCTGTACCTCCTTAACTGATCAAGCCCAAAGATACCATATCCATTTTCTTTATCCAAGTAGTCCACGGGGCAAATCTGCTATTAGAATCCTGACAACAGAACAGGGTCCTTATAATTCCTCTCAAGAGGCCCTGCTGCTATTCTGATTCAGCTCAATGGCTTTGGCCTTTCCCTGTTACAATGGCATCTGATCAGCATCCCTGTCTGATCATTGCCATTAGCGAGACACAGAGCAGGCTAAGAGAGAGACAGGGTAAAACCTTAGTCCTTCCAGAGACACTCCCAGAACAGAGTGGATTATTGTTTGTATTGTCTGCGACATATACAAAGAGTTTGCCATATAAAACATTTCCCTGTTCAGCCCGTACAGACATAAAATCGCTGCAGAGTCCCCTTGTAAAATCAGTGACCTGCTTGGTTGGTTGAATCAGTGCCGGCACAGGTGGGACCCGAAGAAAAGATGGAGAACAGACACAGAGGCGCGACAGAAAAAAAAGGGGGCTCAGCAGATTCCAAAAGTACTGACCATAACTATAAAGAGTGTCCAGAGAGCTGAGCCCCAGTATAAATATCAACTACTAATAATCTGTGCTGCTCTCTGAACAAATGAATTTACGGTCAAACCCCTAAGGATGTACACTGCTAAATATACAACCAAGCTACAAAAAGGACATATTTTTCTATACTAACATATGGATTACCATTAACCTACAGTGTGCCCTGACTCTAAAAGCTAATGAAATTTTTCTTTGGCTGCTCTTTTCATTTCACGACCAAGTAACAAGATGAAGTTAAAATCCACAGTGCTTTTCATTTATGGTCCCCATTCAAGTAAAATATATTCGGTAACCAGTGTTTCTCCACAAACCGTCACCACAATTGAAATTGTACTGAGAGATTCATCTGACATCTTTTTTACATTTCAGTTCCTGCAGGGTAGTGAGCAGGGTAGTGAGCAGGAAATTTGTAGACTCTTGTGAATCATCACTTTTCAATGCGTTGAATTGTAGGATAGTTAGTGCATGTCATGAATGCTACTTTTTTCATTTTGAGAACTTTTCGAGGGCACTGTATAGGGCATAAATTTCACACTCAAAACATGAAAGCGGAATATAATGCAGTGCACTATGTAGATAATAGGGTGTGATTTCAGACACACTTAACCCTCACATCATTTGTAAGAGCCTCAATTACTGCATGTCAATACACAGTTTGTTGAGGAGAATGCAGATCACCCTCTTCTGCACAAAATAATTCAGTTACAACTGTTATAAGGTCACTTCAGCTAAATTCAAACTCTGGCCCATAGCCAGCTTTCTTGCGAACACATTGAAATGACTGAAAAAGAATTACAAATAAATATGATAGAGGACTTGGTAAATCATTTTTTGAAACATGGTCTGAAGACCACTGGATATTTGCACAGATCTTAATCTCTCAACGTCTGTGGGCAGTGTGTGACTGTGGGCAGTGTGGCTATGCACCGGCTCAGTACTCATGTCTGAACTCTGCCACACCACTTGAGCTGTGATGGTCTGTGGGCTGAGTGCATTTGTCAGGTTCATCCAGTTGACAGAATACCTTCAGACAGCACAGCAGCACATCCGGAGAATGTGACCTGATCTGCAGTGACAGACGTACACAGAACTACACTTCAGCATGGGTCACCTTGCACGGCAGGACTGTAATCCTGGAGACTGTGGGTGCTATAGTAGGGCCTCAGTGTAACAAAACTCCTCTTATGGGCAACGCTTGTTTAGCTGTACTTTGGGCATTGACAGCATTACTGTCTGTACAGGAGCTTCCACGTGAACTCTGCATGTTTCTAGGGTTAATAACACATAGCAGCTTGATCAGCTCTATCCCATATCCTGCACATGTAAGATTTTCCCCCACACATGGCTTTAGCTGCCTGTGCATGGTATGATATTGTGTCCCACTTCAGCCAGCTGTTACAATCACTGAAAGAGGAAAGAAAGAAACTGAAAAACCACTGGCTACCAGCAGATTAGCTCAGTCCAGGACTGTTGTGTTATTCATCTGTTCGGTTTATTTTAAAAAGTAAAAAAAAAAGAGGCTTTCATCTTTGTTCCACTCTAATACTGGGTTTGCCGAATCATGTGGTCTGTGTGGTCCCAAATATGCTGTAGTTCTTGTGTTTGCCAAGTAATATTAATTATATATAAAGTTAGATTTTTGTTCCTGGCCTGTTTCCAGTTATTTAATTTGAAATCAAGTTAAAAGCTCCATGCACTAAATTTAAATTAAATTTTACACATACATGGACACAGCGACAGGTCTTCCTTCGACAATTTTAATAAAAAACGTACAAGATGCTAAAAAAAAAAAGGGTGTGAAGGGATGAAACAAAAAGAAACACGCCAGATGACTGAAACTAATAAAGCAGGTAACTTGCTGTATACTGACCTACATAATGCTGAAAAAAGTAGGAAGAATAATGAGTTCTGTACTTTACAAAATTAAATTTATAGGTTGTGTGTACAGTGATCAAAATCAGGAAATGTATGTAATAAATGTATCTAATAAAACAGCAGGGATGGTGTAAATAAGCTTACTGTACACGCACTGTTTACATACATACATGTGTAGACAGAGAGAGACAGACAGACAGACAGAGATAGATAGGACATTGTTTATGTTCATATGTGGTGGAAAGATGATGATACCCACAGCCGGGGAGGATTAACACAGCCTCTTCTGTGTTACACCTCATACACAGGTTTCAGTCCTGGACTTTGCTCCTTCCCTATTTCAAGCCCCCCCCTTTCCACCTCCCTTTGTAGCATCACACTGGATTAGTCACACTTAGAAACTAGGGCTCATCTCCATTATGCAGGATTTGTGTTCAATCCTATGAAATATGGGTGTGATACCTAAAGATGAGGGACTGCCTGCTGAAAGGCTGGGTCTCTGCCCCTGTGCTGTGCCATAAGCCAAGTAATCTCACAGACATGAACCAACCAAACATGTGAGGAATAATGTGCAAAAGTCAATACCTAGTATTACAGTACTATTAGAAATCTTCTTACTAACTTTCAGAATCTGGATTGCTGCATGTGCTGTTTTCCAAAAATATAAATACCAAGCACATAGTGAAATCACTTATGTTACATTACTCTTTGACCCCACTTTCATCACAACCTTAAATGCATGTTTCAATCACAGACAATGATATCTTGACAGTTTTGCAATTTGAATGCTTCTACTGAGGATGAACAAAACACCCAGACCTTTCTGGATGACTGATGGGAACATATGTCACATTCAGCGGCGTAGTTATAAGGTGAGGTTACCCAGAATACATTTTATGCCCTTGAATGTTATAAGATGCAACCAGCTATTTATTGCCATGACATGCAGCCAGAGAAAAAAGTGATTTAACTGGAAATCACAATGCAGGTAAATTCATTTCAATTATGACTACAAGACACAAAATCTACTTTCAAACTCATCACACATTCACACACCATTACAAATCCCTTTATTTGCAGATAAACTTACTTAAGCTCCCAGAAGCCACTTACCTGAAATGTACATATAACCACCATATACTGTCCCAGCATGGCCGTAATGTGGTTCATTCATTTTAGCAACATATGTCCATTCATTTGTCCTTGGGTTGTAGCACTCCACAGTAGCTTGAAGAAAAATAAATGAAAAGGAAAAAAAAAACATATCAGTAGAAAGTAGGTCAAGACACAACTAAGGAGGACAAACAGCAGCAAATGAGGCCTTGGAGGGTCTCAGCGTGGGATCTAAAACAGGGATTAAACTACAGAGTACACATCCTCAAAACCCTACCAGCAACAAACACACAGGCTGCACACAAAATGGGAAGAGTGTAAGATCTTTCAGCTTAAGGTCCCTGAGAATGATTTGACAATATCTGTGAGAACCTGGAACAGGGATACTGGGATGTGATGTTTTTAGGTGAGTGATTGGTGGCTAGGTGACCCCTAAACAACCTGCAAGGATCAAACAGCTTGCTGACTCTCTTTCTGCTTGAGAAAGGGTTGAGTACAATTAAATAATACAGCAAGAGTGGGTGCTTTGTGCTTATGTGGGCTCATTAACAAACTCCATGGCCCAACATAAGATGGGGCACAGCAGCATACATTTTACCAGAGCATTGCGGGCAACAGATGGTTATCTTTTTGTAACTGTATCTTCCCAGCTGAGGGAAGTCTCATCTGTATTTTTAGATGCATGCCACAAACAGGGGTGGAGATACTGCATGAAATGGCTTATTTTCACAGAGTGCAGCCAAGGAAAAAAGACAAAAAACAGAGTTTTAAATCTTTGGTTGGAGGATTTGTGAAATTATTTCATATTTTTTTCCAAAATACAGCATAAAGCTTTATGCAAAAAGAGTGTGAGCCATCCCTGGGCAAGCTGGGGAATTCTCAGCGGGAAAAATGAGTGAACACCTTACTCTGCTTGCTCAACAACCATCATCAAAGTGACCTTGAGCAGTGCACAAAATCTGGCAGCTGCTCAGTGGAAGGACTACAGTCATATTAGATGCCAGGAGTTGTGCTCAACAGATCGAAAAACACAGTCAAATGATATGAATTTGCAGTAGGGTTAGACTGCAAAAAGACTTAATAAATCATAAGGTGACTTATTGCTGATTTACCTACAACAGACACCAGACACCAATATCTACAGTAATTTATATAAAAAACAGTAATATCATTTTTTCATCAAACGATTGTCTGAAAAGGCAAAACATTGTACATGATAGATTAAAATCAGCTAGCTGATGAAATACGGTGACTGTTAGTACGAACAGTAGCTTTACATCACAGTAGCAATATACTGACATACAACAACAGTGATCCCCAGCAAAAGACACTGTAGACAATATATGGTGACTGGTCACCTGGAGACATCTGCTGACTTGTACATTTTGATTTTGGAGAACAGGTCATAAGATAAATCCATATAAATGCCCAACATTTCAAAGAGAGTTGAAAAGTTTAAATGCAGTTTTCATTTTACATTAAAATATGCTTCCACTGTGTAAAAATATTTTAAAAAATTAACAGTAGAATTGTCAAATGCTCATGTGAAACTAAGATAATGTTTTTTCTCTCATTGGTGTGACTAATGGCAAACACAAGGCAAATAATTTGGCCAGTACTCTTTAAAAGACTTATAGAGCTTCTTAAATTGTGACTGACACACCTATATTTAATGTGAACATCTGAAAAAAGCAAGAGCCTTTTTTTAAAAGACAAAATTTGCTCACAACAAAGCCTAAATGGGAAAGGGGTCTGACTATGTAACTCGAAAATAAAAAATGTACCACTTAAGATAAAAACCTTTTGAAAATCTGTCTTGATGTTGTCAAGCTTTGCTTTTACAATCTGCGCAATAAACAACAATAAAGCCACACCCAAATGGCCTAACCTGGGTGAACAAATGCAAGGGCGGGCCACATCCAGAAAAACATCAAGGCTAAACCACAAGCAGAGAAAGGGCAGTGGAACGTAAAGCAGAAAAAGGCAGTTGTGTAGACTGCCAGTGAACTGGGGCTGTGCTCTTTGGTCTAATTATAACCCAGAAGAGACGACTGTTCGCACAGTGGCCTCTCTCTGTGTACTGCAGTTACACGGCCGAATTTAAGTACTGGGTGGCACCGCTATATGCAGAGATTTCAGATTGGTTATTCAGCATCAACAACTAATCTGCAAAGAACAGATATCAATATATCAGGTCACCAGACGGTTTAACTGTGAAGCCAAATGTAACAAAACAATGTTTAATGTTCCTACACTCGAATATTGTGTTACAGTGTTGTAATAAATACAACCAGTGTGCAGAGAAATTTACTCTCAAGTCTGTTCTACTGCATTAGTAACAAATATTCAACTGAGGAGATATAGGCTGTGGTTTTGTTGGATTGGGCCTCAGTATATATATAAAAAAAAAAAAAAAAGTAACAGTGTAACCTAAAGCAACTCCTCTTCAAAATACAGAACAGCTTCAAAAGCAATAAGACAACACCTCTCCGACTGTGGTAACTGAAAACAAATATTATACGTTTCAAAGGAAAAGCTGCATAGGAAATACTGCTGTGTTGTATTTAATTTGATTTTAAGGTGCTCCTGATAATGAGCACATTATAAAATTAGACAGAGATCATGCATGCAACACACAGTAAATGATGTCTAGGCACAACACTTGAATACCAATTTCAGTATGCTTGCAGCCTTTATTAAGCAGACTGCACACCCTTTCTCCTACTGCACCATGATATTTAAGTGTGTAATCACATACAATATTAATTAAATGCTTCTGTTGTTGCTAAAAAAATAAATAAAAAAATAAAACAAACAAGTGTAGATAGAAACTCACCAAGCTCCCCAGCAGCATTTCTTCCACCAACAGCGTAGAGGTGTCCCTTGAGTGCACTGAGGTGGAAGAAGGTACGTTTCTCATTAAGGCACGCCACCTGGATCCACTTGTTGTAGCGTGGGTCGTACCGAAACACGGTGTCCACTGCCGTCTTGCCTTTGGTGTCGTAGTTGCTTTGGCCACCCACCACATAAAGAAAGTTGCCAATGACTGCAATGCCGTGTTGGTAGCGAGGTGCATCCATGGGTGCCAGCGCCTTCCACTCATGAGCCTTCTCATCAAACAGACGCAGCTCTTTACTTACAACTAGTTGCTGGCGCAGAACGCCACCCAGGGTGACCAGGTGCGCGCTGTCTGAGCGGATGGCTGTCCGTTCTGACTGCATAACTGGCTGCATGTAGGGCATCATTTGGTAGTTGCTAGCTTCCAGGAGGAGGTTGACACAGGTGTTATCTGTACGCATGAAGTCCACTGTCTGCACGTGATTGATGAGCTCCTGTGGGTTCATGAGGGGAAAGCGGATGTTCTTCATGAGCTTTGGGGCATAGTCCATACGTCCATCTTCGTAGCGTAGCCAACGGCAAGCGGCCTTGAACAGGTCCAACTCAGTGCAGTGTTTCAAGCTATTACTTGACAGTACAAAGGCCAAACGCTCAAAAGGTAGCTTGACAAACTCTCCTGTGCCCAGCAGTGAGGGAAAGTTTTTCAGGATGAAGTTGTTGACGTATTTGTCCACCTCTGTGAGGTTATATGTGTTGGCGATGCGCCCCACCTCTACACAGTTGTCAAGAGAAACCTGCAAGGAAAAAGAAATCAAAAGCTTGAAAACCTGATACTGACAGCAAATCACAGGACATGAATAACTGAATCTTTGCAACATGACTACAGAACCAAGGATTTCTAATGACAAAATCAGTGATTTGGCAATGAGGGAAGCTCCAGTCAGAGGAAAACTAACACATAGCCGGTAACACAGAGCATACATGTACTGTACTGTACAAAAGGATTTTTTTTTTTTTCTGTAAATTGAATACTAAATGGCTGGCAAGAAAAATTAACAATTTTAACACATCAATATAAGTGCTAATAATAATAAATTAATAATGAAAATAATTAATTCCAACCCTAATCTGCACCCATGCTAATTAAGTGTAGTTTAATTTTAGCTGTGTATTCAAAAGGAAAAACAAGCACATACCTTCTAAACATGCCAAAAATCAATTAATCTGATACGGTTAATGGTCTTCATTTTCTACACTTAAAAATAAAATGCTTATTCACACTATCAGCTGTTTTTTACTACATTACATTATATAACTTCTTTAACATTTTACTTGTATCATTTGTCACCAATGATATTTAGCAAGTGAGATGAATAAGTTCACTAACAAAAAAAGAAAAAGAACACCAAAGAGTTCATTTTGCATGATTTCATATTCACGAATTTTTGATGCTCTGGGTTTTAGCAGACTGACCCCAAACTTGGAACAACCATTGCAGCCTAGCAGAATTTGTCCACCTTCACATAGGCCTTTTTTACAGTCATAATATGGTTATACTGGTTCTGTGATACTCTCAGTCACTAGTTTTGTTTGCAAAACAAAAATTAAATTCTTTAACACAGCAGTCAAGACCAAATGAAGACTCAATAAGAGCATATATGTTATTTATAAACTTAATCTTACGTGAAATTCTAACATCCCACTCTCATAACATACAACTTAACTGCTGGTGAGGACTTGAGGAAATATGTGTGCTGTACAGTAGGGTACAGCTATGGCTTGTGCATCTGCTTCCTTACCCCCGATATAAGAAAGACCTTGCAGAAGTCCAGCACAGGAAGGATTTGTAAGAAGCTGGCTGCCTCGAGTGTGTCTTGCAGATTCTCCATGTTGAGTGACAACTTGGCTGTGTAGATGAAGTCAATGATCTTCTTCAGGCCTATTCGGTTAACTCCATGGAGCTTGATGCACATTAAATCCTGCTCTTTCATTCCACCTGCATCAGGAGAGGAGCGGAGGGCAGAAGAAAAACATAAATGCTTACACATTGTCCAACCTAACTGTAATCTTATTTAACTAATAGGGCTTTATTTTTAATTTTTAAAGCAATTTACTTGAAGAATAAGATTTACATAACTGAACAAATTAAATTAAGCTGAAAATAAAAAATGCATTATTTCCATTTTGATGCAGATGCCAGTATGAATACATTTTAATGACTTTTCTGTGTCATAGGACTTTTGTTAAAAGAAGGGACTCAAGGTCTTACAAAAGAACCTTTGCTCAGCATTGCACTCACACAGCTCTCATCACTAATAAGCTAAGTACAGTTTCTCCTTAGTCTTACTTTAACAAGCTATTCTACTGTTCTCAAATGCAGAACATGTAAATGCCAAATGTCCAAAATTGCTTCCACTGCATGAAATGAGACCCAGAGTAAGACTGTTAGCTGAGCCCAAACTAAAACTCATTTCATTGCTCATTATATCATATGTAATGCAAATCACGAGGGTGCGAACTCACTAATCAAAGCTGCAGTCACAAAAAATAAATACTTTAAATAGGCTATGGGTTAATGCAGGGTCCAATCAAAGCAGTAAAGTCACTTTTATTAGCAATTACTTTTTCAGTTTTCTAAACTTAAAAAAGAAAATATATAAATCCTAGCAAATTACATGTGTCTTTTCAGTTTAATTATCATCTTTAAATGTTGTATCTAGAGACGTGGTACATTTTCATAGTTTATCTCATATTCCTCAAAAATACCCGTCACATACTTTCTGTACTCAATAAGTCTAAAAATTCATAGTTACATTCATCACAAGCATAAATGATCATGAACATAAACACATAACAATGGCTCAGGTTGGTTGTATAACTTTTTGAATTATAGTTATTACACAGAGTACTGGAGGGATGTGGGCATAAGGTCAATTTGAGTAATTTCTGAAGTAGCAAAATGACAGTGACATGACATAGCTACTAAAGCATGGAAATGCTCAGAATTTTTTAAAAAACTTACTAAATAATAAAAAGTAGTGGTTGTAGCAGGTACATTGCACACAAAAAAGTGTGCATAACGAATAAATTGTCCATCTAACTGATGAGCAGATGTTCTGGTCTCTGTCATGCTTTGTGGACCCACCTGTGAACATGGCTTTGAAATAGTCAGAAGAGGAGGCCATCATGGCACGGTGTACTGGGAAAGCTTCATCACCGTCCCCGGCCACCAGCGTGACGTCACATAGCAAACCCTCTATCCTCAGCTGGTCAAATCCCTAAGAGGAGAAAAGTGAGGATGAGAATTATTGAGCTTTGCAATGAAAGCTTGAAATAAGTACTATTTTTATTCCAGAAAAATGGACCATCTCTGTCTTAGCCAGTGCATTTGTACTTGGCACAATTTCCTACTAAAATACTGTTCAGGCATGGCTCAAGGACCCTAAGCGGTACATGGCAAAGTTCTGGTCTAGTTGTGCTGTTTGGCTGCCTGTGGCCTACTTCTCTTTGTGACTGTCTTGCATGTTCAGACCTGTTCAGAATTATATATTTACTGTAGAGCTACACCTATAGTGAACCCTTGTAGGCGTAGCAACATAGAAGTGAACTGTACAGTATGGATGCATTAGCCACAGTATGAGACTTTTCTCTCACTCACTCACTGCTGTGTTCTTAAGACTCCACATTTACAGCCTGAGCTTTTTTTCTCTGCTCTCTAACAGATACTTTTGCAACACAGATGACTTTTCCCAGATGGGAGCATGTCCTTTGTCTGTGTAATATGCGTTTATGGTGGCTTTATATTTTTTTAATATCTCCAGTGGAAATCATGCTCCAGAATCTGGTTTGGGCACCTCAGTGTCTACAATGGATTTTAATTTATGATCTGATCGTTTCTAACTTTGATGCTTGCTGCAATCAATATTTCACCACATGTTGGACTATGATGGTGTCTGACTCACCACATTGACTCTGTGATTACCTATTCATCCCTGTAGTGCTGCAGTGGTCTGCCTGCACTCCAGCATCATAGTATTACTGTGGCTGCAAGCCTAATATAACATCTGGCATTCTTCTACATGAGTAATTCACAAATCGACTTAATCTTGACCTGTTCATGTTTACTTTCATACAGAATAAGGATCATTGTCTATCCATTTTTTTGCGCTTCTGCAAAATGGATGGAAATGGTTTTGACCTGGTTTTGACAATAGTCTGCCACTTTGTGCACGCATATGCACTCCTCCCAGCAAATGCTGCTTACATATATCTGGACAATAGAGGCTCAGAGTGATCGACCATAATCACCGACTGACTCAGCTTCAGTACAGTATGTCACAACCACATTTCTTTGAATAGTTTATTTTTTAGGTTTTTTTTGTTTTGTTTTTTTTTTTAATTGTCGAGTCTTGCAGTGTGGGAAGTTTAATTATTCAGAGCTCACTGAAGCATGTTTTGTTTCATAACCTGGTATGGGCATTTCTGGTAAATGCTCTGTACTTCTTGTGATTGTGGACGTGCTTTTAATTGGTCACATGACTGTATTGCATCCTACACCTATGCCAATCTATTGACATTATTTTGAATGTATTATGGTTGTTCAGAATCACTACCTAACATTTATTTACTCCTCTGTGGTTTTGTGCATTGTAATAGTAAAGATAAATCCTGGAGGACATCAAAGCATAGATGTTTTGTTGTCTTATTACTGCAGATATGTGGAAATGTTCAGTGTAACCATGAACCTCAAAATGGGCACAAACAGACTTGTATATTTTAAAGAAAGGATTGACATTATTCACTTAAATATCTGCAGTTTAATGGCACCATTGTTTTTTATTAGTGTCTGGGAGCAGTCAGCTGTAGGTGATGTTATAGTTCCATAGCTTACAAAATCTGTCTTGGACACTGATGTCATTGCACTTGGGTTAGACGGTCTTCTGCGGTCATTGACCCAGGAGCAGATGAAGGTGTCATGCTATATTATCATATATAGTATAAAAACATGTTTCATGCTAATTTCTCGAGTGGTTAACAACAAAACCTGATGATTTTAAAGATTTGTGCGATTCCCTGAATTTGACACTGGTAGCCACTGAAGAATTACCTTAAATGGTGAGGTAACAAGCATGCACCTTTTCAAACTACAGAACAAAACAGTGGCACAATCCTTGGTTCATTATTAATCTAACATTCTGCATTTAAAGAAACAAAGCCTAGGCTATAGCGAGAAAGAGACTATGAGTTGAGGAAGTATACAGCTAATATCAAAAGTATAAAATCTGACTCTAGCACTTGCTCTGTAAGTCAAAAGGTGTCAGGGGTCACTGACTTTATGACTGTAGAAACCTTTTGATTTAAGTCACTTAGATATGTTGAGGTAGATGATGTCATGAAATTAGATGCAGATAAAACCTATAGGGCTAGATAATTTAGAGCTTTTATATTAAAGGCTGCTGGAAATCTTGTTGCTTTTCCTCTCACATACGTTTTCAATCTGACCCTCGGTACAAATGTGATTCCTAAAGTATGGCAGCTTTGTCAAATTTGTCAGTGTTGGTTAAAGGTCTTGAGCTGAAAGAGATTTTACATGCTAAAGCCATTTTTTTTGTGCCATTTTTCGAATATCACCGTGGATTAAAACAAGATGGCATAATACTATTACTGTTGCAATAAATGTTGTGTTCAATATAGTGGATCATGATCTGCTAAAGCACAGATTGTTTCACACAGGGTTACTTGATCAAACAGTAGGCGGAAGTAGTAACCAGGTATTGTGAAATTGAACAGGTAATGTGAGTGTGCTTGCTTAGTCTGTTGTTAATGGAGTGCCTCAAGGTTTTGTGCTCAGCCCATTTTTTTTTGGTCCTTATAAAAGTAATTTTGGTGTCAATAAACATGTTCTACTAATTTTATGCTGATAAAATTGCTTTATATAGCTAGCCACCCTTGTTCACAGACTTACTTCAAGGTCTCCCTTAAAAAGGATGTTGTGGGATTCTAGAGATCAACTGATTGCATTCTCAGTCTAAGATCAGCTGGCTTAGAAAAATCATTATCATTCTGTTACTGTGCTCCAACGCCATAAGATTAATGAGCAACAAAGGCAGCCAGTAGCCAATCATTATCTATCAGAGATGGTGACAAAAGGCAGCCATTGCTGTAGCATTAGCAAAAAGAGCAATACCAACACCCTCTACTACATTAGGGTAATCTTAACTACATGCAAATATGATTACTCTGTTGTCTTCTATATGGAAGCTACTGTACTTTTTGCTAGCATGGCTAGAAAGATGAGATATAAAGTGTGGCTACACTTTATAAAGAGCAGCTATGTTCTCTCTCAACATGATGCAATGTACTTCAGCTCTTAATTGAATGCTTCAAATGCACACAACAAAGTAGGTCACTTCAAGAACTTATTATATTCTACTAAAGTGTTTGTTATATTCCTGATCAGCAATATTTCATAACAGTGATATTGTGCTTGCGCTTCAAATTAAATTACACGGAAACCAAATCCCAAATGCTTGTGGTTAATCACTGCAATGTTATCAAAGCTATTAAATTGTACCAAGTAATTTATGACATGGGTGGGACATTGTGGGGGGAGGGACGTGGACATAGCTTTATCTCATCTCAAAATTATACTAAGTAATCTCAATCATTGTCTCACCAGAGAACAATCACAAGACTTTTTAGACTGTATAGCTGTATAGCCTAGCTGTGAGCCTACATTGCTCACAGGATCTCTGTAGAATAAGTAAGGAAATAGGTAAACACTACGATATTTAAATAAACTTTCACTTTTTCATGAAACACATAGTATCTGAACTCCCACCTGAAGAACGACTGAGCTGTGTGTGTTGCTTGTGAAAAACCGAGTGTTTCCAGTCTTTGATGCCTGAAGGTGAGCAGAAATGCCCATATCACCATAGCCCAGGGCAACTTTCATGTGAGCGTCGTCGTCCTCCACAAGGGATCTATTAGGAAAAAGGAAAGAGTTTTTACTTTATAAGGGCAGCAAAAAAAAAAACATGTTTCTCCATCTAATTTTAGCTTATGGAAAGTAGGACGGAGAAGTTTTCAAAGTGACACTATTTGAGAGATGTATTTGGTGGCGGCAGCCCAATCCTTGCACAAATTGTTATCTAGAAGTTGCAGTTCTGTAGGCCTGGTAGTCAACAAGGCAGATTTCACATTTCACAGAGTAAAAAAACTCAATTCTCCAGTGGTCAGTGGACTGCTTAAAGATAGATGGGTAGATAAATAAATTAATAATTATTATTTTTTTAAAAACACATAACATCTATACAATTGCTTGTATCAAATAGTATGTTGGGAAACGGAGCTCAGGATAGATTAGACAACATTGGCAATATACCTTTCTCCCTAAAATCAGTAATTAACGTCAATCTTTGTAAGTCCAGGATCTAGGCTGTAAACTGCAAAATACCCATTGTTAATAAAACTACTTATTATTTTATATCAGCACTTATAATGATCAGGTAAAACACTATATTATAATTTATCTCAAAATAATTAAAAAATGTTTTATGAAACCCAAACTATTTTGTGCCACTATGAACCAACTGAATTGTTAAGATATATGGACAAATTAGAAGCAACATGTATGCGCTGGGTGTGTAACAAAAATTTCATCTGATACACCCTCAGTGGGGATTAGGAATAGCGATGTTGCGTGATTAATCAGTCTGTCCACTCATTAGTTTGGTCTATACAACTGGTCAGAGTGTCTTGAAATCTGGCATGGAAATTAATAATTCTTTAAAGATGACCATTCTCAATGATATTTGTGGCCACCTGACCTTAAATCTAGCACCACTGTCATCCTAAAAACTGTTGGATATCTGTGGATATTCATTGTACCCACAGAATGAATCATTGTATTTTAGTGAGACCCTGACCTTTAGTTTAGTGCCACAATTGACCATTTCCACTTGGGTGGCTATGTCTCAGGGAGTAGAGAGGGTCGCTCGCTGATGCCAAGGTTAGCGATTCAAGTCTGTAGAACACTGAAATTCATATTGCTCCCCAAAGTGCAAGCGGCATTCGTGGATAATGGGTAAATGAGAGGCTAACAATAAAGTGCTTTGCTTAAAAGCACTATTGTACTGTATATAAATACAGCTGTTTCCCACTTGAACATAATACATGTCAAAACCTAAAGAGCTGTTTCCAGAAACAACGCACTGAACACATTCTTGCTCCTTTCCTACTCTGGAAAATCCACACCAGTGAAAAGACTGAATTCAAGTTGATACTGTACTAGTTATTTCTGGCATGTAATAAAACAAATTACTGTGAAGGCTTTTTGATAACCATAATGCTGTCTTGGTAGATATAGTGATAAGATTGTTTTGACTCCTGCAAGAAATTTATAGGCATGAAATCGTTAACTTGCACAGTACATAACTGCACAGCTATGGGCTGCATCACTGTTATGAGTTGCATGTAAATGGGGTCATGAAATGAAATTAAACAATTTTGAAACTGGCTGCACAACACTGTAGAGATCATTATTTTTAAGTAACACTGTGACTAAAATATGAAATATGTACTGTGATTTTCTGTTTTCAGAGCTTGGGGAGAAAAAATTACTTAGGAGACAAAACACTACTAATGATGACTGAAGTAAATGTTTTTTCAGAACATGTAATTGATTTATCCAGGGATTTTACACTATAGCAGTGTAACTAGATTTTACACTGTTTGAAACAGCCTTTTACCAAAGAAACAAATTTACTCTCTGGGTATATGATATTTTTGTGTTTCTCATAATATTTTATTATATCCCTGTTCTCTAGAAAAGTCTAAACAAAAATGATAAAAGTTCTGCAACAACTAGGACCTCAACTTATGATGTAATGTGGTGTAAGGTCCATAACTGCTCCACAGGGAATGAACTGGAAAGATGGCAAATGTGACTCACAACCCCTGGGAAAATACTCTCGGGATGTGAGTACATTTTGAGTTGAGAAAACTGACATTAGAGAATAAAACCCATTTGGGTAAAAGATTGTAATAATCTGTGGATTATCAAATTTAGTGAATGCATTTGTCATATTTGTTCTAACAGCACAGCTGTCTTCAAAGGCGAGATCACAAAAAAAAAAACAAAAAAACACCACACTACACCTCTTTCACATTAATGACAAGCTTCTGTGCACCTACTTTCAAATGTGAGATTGCTGCCTGGGTTTTAAGAATCTAATTTGTTAAACAAAACACTATAAAACAAGCCAGCTTAAATGACCTGTGACTGATAGTAAGCTGCTCTGTGTCGGGGAACAGGCGATGCACAGTGCAAAAGACTATGAACCACAATTGGGCATATAAATCTGAATTTTAACTGCTGAATGAAAACTGAGCTTAAAATATTACATGCAATATATAGAGATGACAGAATAATCAATGAATGTGGAATCTAAGACTTAAAAGGCATTCATTATCGGATGAAGATTGGCCTGGTTTTGATAAAATGTTCTTTTACAAAAATGTCTGGCTCAGCATAACACTAAATGTGTGTCTTCACGCAAGCCCATGAGCAAGCAGTACTTGTCAGATTTAGAAGACTAATGGTTTTTAGGTGGACTACTTATATAATGAAGCAATTCTAGGTCCTTATGTGGATGAACACTTTTTTTGTGGTTAGCAGCGTGGTTTTACCATTTGTAAGCTGATGTTCTCTGTGCTTTGAGAGGACGTTCAACATTTTTTGAATAAAACAACTTTTGAGAAGCTATTAAAATGTTTGGCAGACTCCCATGTTTCAAATTAACTTGTTCAATAATGAGGTAGATTTAGCTGTGATATTTAAAAACGATTTCACTTCTGTAATAAATTCTCACTCCTACTGACACTGACCCAAACAAAAAAATCAAATGTAAATAGCATTAAAGGCGTATAGAACTAAAGAAGCTGAGAATCTTCCGTAACTTTTTACTTATCGGACTCACTATTTGAGCATTACACCTCCACTGCACCTGATACAAACTGACAACATTGGAACCTGTGACTAGATCTCGAGAAAGAAAAAAAAAAAAAAAAGTCAGAATAATTTTGTCCCTATAGGTGATACAAACTATACAAACTTCCTTTGTGCAACTACTGCAAATGTTTGTTCCCAATTTAATTTTTAACTCTGAAAATATTATAAATATTTCCTCTCAAAAACAGTTCTCGCATGTAAGTGAAGCAAATAAGTAAGTCAGGAATCCAGCACTGCTTTCAGACTGTTATGTACATTGCTAGTTATATACATCAGTAATAGGGAGGAAGAGTGGCCAAACTGTAACAGATGTACAGAGTGTACCATTAAACCTTTTAGTGCAATTAGCAGGTATAATGGCAAATGCATGTTACATAAAGAACTGAGCCTTTCTATATTGTTATAGGTAGCAAACCGTGACACATCTGATAAAAAGAAGCAATAATTTAATAATTCTGATAAAGATCATGGTCAAAATGTAAATGTAAATATAAATATCTATAATAATGGCATAGAGAATAGTGCAAAATTGCTTTTCTTTAACTGCAATTAAAAACACACGGAGGAGATTCGATGTAACACTACTGTCGGTACAGGATGCATCTACACAGAAATTTGGCAAAAAGAAGGCTCAGAATCAGGATAGACTAATGGCTGAATCAATATGTGCCATTATAATGATGTAAAGGATTTATATGTGATTTTTACCTAAATGGTGAGCTCTTTCATTTTGAGCATGAACAACAAACAGCAGCCAAAAAGGGACAAATCCTGCAACCTGGCAACTTTAAAATCAGACACCAATACAACCTAAATAAAGTAAAAATAAGCCTTAATTTGCATTTTCACATTAGGATTTTTAGCTGGTAGTAAATAAGGTATGTAAGAGCAACAGCCACTTCAGCTGTGGTCTGAAATGTCTGACAAGCACATCTATATGAAACTGTCATCCTTTTAGTAATTGTCTTTAAAGAAACAGTAATTAACTTTACAGACTGAATAAAAATGCTGGGAGTTGTTCTCTATACTATACAGTATAAAACAAAGAAAAAGAAGAGTACACTGAAAATGCAAAATAAGTGTTGCTACATGCTAAGAGTACAGGGGGTGCTGGGTTCTACTTGCTTTTTGACAATTCAGACATTAATTCTTTAATTATCGGCACATTTGGAAGAAGACAAACACAAGGATGTCACTGGGATGGGGTTTCCACAGATCAGCAAAAACTGATGTGTCAAATTTGGAGACACATGCATTGGGTCAGTTCACTGGCCACAACTGCATAATTGTGGAGAATTACGGGTATATGTGGGCGTTTGCGGTGATGACTGCAAGAAGTCGGCTTAAGATGATATATTTGTGTATATCTGAGTCACAATTATATAAGGTCACCTAAAAATTTGTTTCCTTTTACACTATAGATATGCCAGCTTTGGCTACATAATCTGGATAGAGAGGTCTTATGATTAAGAAACATAGTCTTACTCAGTCTTAAAGAAAACATTTCATGGTCACATATGTAAGGAATCATGGAATGAAAATGTTCCTTCTCATTTTGTCCCATAGAAGCTTCATTTTAGCTTTGAGCTGACCTCAAAGCCAGCAAAGGCTGGCTGATCAAATGTTTCTGTCACCACATGTTCCTTCACATCTTTCCATTTAAACTGGAATGCAATCATTTTTGGTCAAGATCAGGCTAAAGAGTACAGAGATAAAAGATATTAATAAAGGTCAAATCTAATTGTCATTCTTTTTACATACTGTATATTCACCAACAAACAGATACTAAGACCAATGAGGATACATAAACAACAAAGACAGAAATATACACAAAAATACAAGAGATAAGGGAAACTAGGTACAACTATGATTCAGGCTACACATGCTTAAGGTCATTACATACAAATCTTGATGATTACTATTTTATTACAGTGGCATTTTTGAAATGATGATCACAAGGCGGGATCAGTAATGAAGCACACTTTACAGAGAAATGACCATGGACCACGTCTAGAAGGAATTTCTGAACACCACCAATACTAAACTCTAAGTACTGGCATGGTTTAAACAGTGGTCACAATCACGGACACACAGCACAGGCAATGTACTGGTACATTTACCCTGTCAGGTGGTAAGTCGGACAGGCTGCGAGGAGAGAGTGGGTTGTCCAAACCACAAAGGAGTGTTGGTGGCTGCCGGAACGAAACAAAGAAGACAAAAGCTACAGCATCCCACATAAAAGTTATTCTCTTCCCAGAGAGAGCAGAGACTTTCTAGAATTTCTAGATGCATCCATGACCAGTGAGTGTTTGAAGTCATTCTGAATAAGGCATTAGCTCAGCTCCACACTGACCGAAGCAAAAATTATTTATTAAATATCAGAGAATAATTCACAAATTAGCCTAGTCTGTCAAAAAGCTACTGATGCCAATTGTGGGTTTACTCTGTGTATGTTTGTTTTGAACAGGTTCACATGTAGGTTTTTGTGTTCACACAGTTTTCTTTCTAATAAAAATAATAAAGTGAAGTTATTCATAAAGATTAAGAGGAATGTGCAGATACATTGGGAAAGATTTTTTTGTTTTGGTTGTGTTCTATTTCCACTGCAGTACATTGTTCACACGTTTAACCAAATGAGGATGAACAGAATATAAAACCACTTATCAAATGATGCATTATGATACATACTGCGAATCTCCTAGACAGTGTAATGTATTTCAAAAGCTAAAAATTAAGACGAAAGGTTTGCAAAAAACTCTAATTTGATCTATTCCTCATTAAACTGCACTTTCCACTACAAAACAGACATTTACAATCTGGTGTTATCTCAGATCCCTAAACACATTAGTAGTTTTAGTTCTGAAGGTTTGAATTTGACCAAATACAGACATTCAAATAAAAACATTAAAAACCCAAAACCAGTGATTAGTTTGGAGTGCAGCAAGAGCTTTTGTGTACAATTTGGACTATTTTGGTCTCACCATATATTCACCTGTATTGCTTGTTATCCCCCAAATATCCACGGGGAAAAAAAACACTTAACTACAATGAATAACAGGGACGCTATGCTGGGGATGCTGTTTTAATGTCAGTGACACTTCACATAAGCAGCAGTTGGTTTGGATTGGTTTGCATTACTTCAGGTTATGAGCAGGACAAGGATAAAGAGTGGGTCAAATGAGGAATTATGAAGTAAGGGAGGAAGTTAGAGGATTTAAAAAGAAGTAATGAACTAACAAGGGTAAGCGCCTATCCATTCCCTTCAGTGAAAATTTAATAACATCCTTCCAACAGTGAAATTTCAGCTAGCTAAAGTCAACTTGGCTTTTTCCTGGTGATGACAAAAGAAGAGTCTTAAAAGATGAATAAGTATAGGTTTGCTGTCATGTCGTGCATAGCGGTGCATTGATAGAGACTTCATTAATCTCAGTCAAGTTCTAAACATCTGAAAGACCCATGTTCCAGTTTCTGCAGCAAAATATCCAAGAACCTGACTACTGATGTTTATTGGTAAATGTTCACAGGTAACATATTTCAAGGCCATCTTAATATATTATATGCTTCATGTTTTCTAACATGGTCATTATCACCACGAATTAATTTACTTCACTATGGTATATCCCTGGTTTGATTATTAGTAAAAACCAACAGATAAGTGGGTCATGTCATATTTTATATTTTTATCATACAAATTCTTAAAGGAGTCCATTCCTAAACCTGCTTCCCGTCTTACTGGGAAAACACAGAGAGAGATAAGAAAAAAAAAAAAAGAAATAATACATTTTGTTTGTAGTACTAATAAAAACTGATTACAGCCCTTTAAAAAAAAAAAAAGTTTCATTATATTTCTCTAGTTGCCCCCGGTTACAGTGGATTAATGCGATATGTTGTTTTAGCAGGAACACAGGAATAGCCTGACAACTAAAAAGACAGACAATGAGGCAGCACTAAAATTGGCAGAGCAGCAAAAAAATATGCAACACCAACACTTTTATCACATATAAAGAACACCTCTACCCTATTGACAAAAAGATCACAAGACTCCTACAGTCTGGTTGCTGTTTTTTAGAAAAACATTCTAGCAGCTGAATTCAAAAGACTCACATAAAAAATAGAGAGGCACAAGTAAATGTGACAAAGTGCATGGAAGCAAAACAAGGGCACCTTTCAGAAAACTTAAGTGATGTGAGTGGAGTCAGAAGGGAAATCCCAATTTGTCCTAGCATGCAGGGCAAAAACAGTCCCCGAAACTGACGCCTTCTCACTCACTGAATGCAGCAATGCAATAAAGCTGCATGATGAACAGCTTCTAATCCTGGGAGAAAAACATCTTATGATGCAGTAACACTGACGCACAGTTTGCAGAGATGCAGAAAATAAAAACCCCTGTATATAATGTAGTGCAATCAAATCCAATGGCCTTGCAATCCATTCCACTTTTATACGATTTGGTGTTAAGCTGACTTCTGTAGTCACAAAAACAGGAAATATTAGAAATGCCTTCCAATAAAGGCAATACAATACATCGATACCATATACGGTACCAAGACAGCAGCCTCAAAATTTACCATAGCAACGACTGTATATAGTACATAGTGCCACAGCTCAGCATCATTATTGAACTGAAATCCTAAATGTTCACCCTATTATCACCTGGATTTCTACTATCACTACCATCTGTGGATCTAGTTTCAAAAACATTATTTTTAATATTATTATAAAAACATTTATTACTACCCATCAAACAACAACACCTATCAAGGCATGGCTGAGCAGATCCATGGGATGATTCAGTGGTTTATTGTATTCTAGTACACAAACATGTTTAGATTTAGCTGCTGCATGTTTTTTAAGCTTCTCAGTCTTTCTGGAGCAGTACAGTTGTTCCTTCACCTCAATTGAAAAAAAAGACAGTTGAGATTTCAGAGATCTGCATGTAAGATCTTGTCCCTCCACCACACACAGTGAGAAACAGGAGGGCAGAGAAAAGAGATAGCTGTGCAGTCTTAAAATTCTTCACTCATAACGTCTCCATTCCATCAAACTGACTTGAGCGCATCTAGAATGTGACTGGTGGATAGATTACAAAATAAAAATGTGAATCAGTTCATCAACATAATGAGTATAGACATTTTTAATGCAGGAAAACACAAAAATGAGGCCAATCTCTTCAGTGGAGACACTCCGTTTTCTTTTTCATCCATTCATAGAGTTCCAGTAGAAAGGAAGCTATCACTTATCAGACCATTTCAAACATCTGTGCCTCATGTGTCTAACAAATGTTGCTTGCTCTGCCTATTCTGACGAAGATGGGCACTTCCCTAATTATTGCCCTGGCATAACTAACTGATTGGACTTGTTACAACATAACCTTCACAAAGTCAACAGTAACTGTGAATAGTAAATCACACATGGAACTATTAATATGAAAACTCAAGGTTTTCTGCGACTAAAATACTGTTTACTTTAAGAAGGTCCCTTAATGGAGTGCTATTTTGAGAAGATGTATCAGTGAGCTTCAGTAGTATTCCAATGAAAATTTGCTAAATGCTAAACTCAAAATGAGAGTGTCACAAAGCAGATACAGTGGGTACGGAAAGTATTCAGACCCCTTTAAATTTTTCACTCTTTGTGTCATTGCAGCCAGTTGCCAAAATCAAAAAAGTTCATTTTATTTCTCATTAATGTACACTCAGCACCCCATCTTGACAGAAAAAAAACAGAAATGTAGAAATTTTTGCAAATTTATTAAAAAAGAAAAACTGAAATATCACATGGTCATAAGTATTCAGACCCTTTGCAGTGACACTCATATTTAACTCACATGCTGTCCATTTCTTCTGATCCTCCTTGAGATGGTTCTGCTCCTTCATTGGAGTCCAGCTGTGTTTAATTAAACTGATTGGACTTGATTAGGAAAGGCACACACCTGTCTATATAAGACCTCAAAGCTCACAGTGCATGTCAGAGCAAATGAGAATCATGAGGTCGAAGGAACTGCCCAAGGAGCTCAGAGACAGAATTGTGGCAAGGCACAGATCTGGCCAAGGTTACAAAAGAATTTCTGCAGCACTCAAGGTTCCTAAGAGCACAGTGGCCTCCATAATCCTCAAATGGAAAAAGTTTGGGACGACCAGAACTCTTCCTAGACCTGGCCATCCAGCGAAACTGAGCAATCGTGGGAGAAGAGCCTTGGTGAGAGAGGTAAAGAAGAACCCAAAGATCATTGTGGCTGAGCTCCAGAGATGCAGTAGGGAGATGGGAGAAAGTTCCACAAAGTCAACTATCACTGCAGCCCTCCACCAGTCGGGGCTTTATGGCAGAGTGGCCCGACAGAAGCCTCTCCTCAGTGCAAGACACATGAAAGCCCGCATAGAGTTTGCCAAAAAACACATAAAGGACTCCCAGACTATGAGAAATAAGATTCTCTGGTCTGATGAGACCAAGATTGAACTTTTTGGCGTTAATTCTAAGCGGTATGTGTGGAGAAAACCAGGCACTGCTCATCACCTGCCCAATACAATCCCTACAGTGAAACATGGTGGTGGGAGCATCATGTTGTGGGGGTGTTTTTCAGCTGCAGGGACAGGACGACTGGTTGCAATTGAAGGAAAGATGAATGCGGCCATGTACAGAGATATCCTGGAAGAAATCCTCTTCCAGAGTGCTCAGGACCTCAGACTGGGCCGAAGGTTCACCTTTCAACAGGACAATGACCCTAAGCACACAGCTAAAATAACAAAGGAGTGGCTTTGGAACAACTCTGTGACCGTTCTTGACTGGCCCAGCCAGAGCCCTGACCTATACACAATTGAGCATCTCTGGAGAGACCTGAAAATGGCTGTCCACCAACGTTCATCATTCAATCTGACAGAACTGGAGAGGATCTGCAAGGAAGAATGGCAGAGGATCCCCAAATCCAGGTGTGAAAAACTTGTTGCATCATTCCCAAGAAGACTCATGGCTGTACTAGCTCAAAAGGGTGCTTCTACTCAATACTGAGCACAGGGTCTGAATACTTATGACCATGTGATATTTCAGTTTTTCTTTTTTAATAAATTTGCAAAAATTTCTACATTTCTGTTTTTTTCTGTCAAGATGGGGTGCTGAGTGTACATTAATGAGAAATAAAATGAACTTTTTTGATTTTGGCAAATGGCTGCAATGACACAAAGAGTGAAAAATTTAAAAGGGGTCTGAATACTTTCCGTACCCACTGTATGTGAAATAAAGGAACCTTCTATGTTCAGTGACGATGCTGCTTGAATGTGTTAAATCTGCTATAGTCACCTCACACTTTTGATCATGTGGATGTAGGTACCTGCCAGGGAAACTTATAAGGATTATATTCACGATGCAGCATTTGCATCTCACTCTGTCCAGGATAAACCAGCCAGCATCTACAGATAATTATTCCAATCACTGTTAATAATCTTTGCAGCCTGTATGCTATAATAAGTCTGTAATTAAACTTTATAATTAAGGAAAACTTTAAGGTCAAGACCTTTAAATCAAATGGGGAGGTGGATTTTTAAGTACCTAAAATTATTATTATTATTTTTAAACTTTTAACCTGCACCACAAGTGGTTAAGCCAAGTAAGCTTCAGAACATGTTTGTGTGTGGGCAGAGCAGACAATCTGTCAACATGCACCAAATGCTAAATTAATCTAAAGGATTACAATCCATCAGAGTATGTGTAAACCAAAAGAACAGCTACAGCCAGAATATTACTAATTTGCAAAGAAAGTCTGTATTAATATTTTTCATAACTCGTTACAAACTATGCTGCAGTTGGAAGTGACAATATGCTATTGTCACTGCAGATCTATGGACTTATTCAGCATATTCAAGCTAAGCAGGGGCGTGGGCCCAAGGGCTGAATTCAGATTCTAAAACAAAAAGGCAAGAGATGTGTCAAAGCAACAGGGAACAAGCGTGGGCATAATTTTGCCTGGACTCAAATGGGTAGAGTCATGGCTTTGCATACAGGGGGGCTTAATGTTAACAGGAACACATACTTAATTGTAGATCATTGCTCAGCCATACAGGTCTGCAATACTGAAGTTTATGTCGATCTTTAATCCTTCTGTCTCTTGGTGTGGTACAACTTCCATTACATGAGACCAATTCCATCTTCTAAATGTGCAACTTCTGTATGTAAGCAGTGGAAACTTATAAGGAAATGAGCTTCAGTAAAAATGAGCAAAAAGCTTTCATCTCTATGAAAAAGCAAAGCAACCCAGTGTAATAAGGTGGAACTGGTAAAGAGTAGAGAGCCTTCTAACCTGATTTGTTGATAGGGCTCAGGGCTTGATAGTTGTGGACTGTGTTCAAGCCAAGGAATACTATTATTCAGTTTACAAGTCACACTTTTTAGAGGTGCTGGAGTTGTTGTTTTCTGACTTTACACATTTACTTAACATTGCATTTTGACATCTAGACAGGAGCAGAGTGAACCTGATATGATCACTCTGATGGGGGAGTTCAAACACATTTTTATGTATTTTTATTTTTAGTCAGACATCCGCTGACTGGTCAACTGGTCCAGTCAGCAAGAGCTTAGCATCCCTACCAAAGTATAAAGGAGAGTTAAAGCTCGATCACAATTCTATAAATATCTCTAATTTTTCCAGCAGCAGAGTGCACATGTGTTCATCACTGCTGCACTCATTGCAGCTACACATGGGAAAGTGGACACATATGAATATTAAAACCATGACACGATGCTGGCCTCATTTAAAATCCCTGGCAGATGTTGCACTTGGGAAGGGGACATTCAATATTCTGTGTTCTCAAGGAAACAATTAAGGAAGCGCATCTAAAAAAAAAAAAAAAAGTTTTTTCCCATCCAGCCAGATATTTAGAGAGTATATTATTCATTCATTAGTAATTTTTTTCTTTAAGAACAAGCTGTTTCTGCTAAGTTGCCTTTTAGCTGATATAGCACAGCTGATCCTCTACCATCAATCAAAATAGAGAAGCCAACACATGTAAGAATAAAACAGAGGTAATGATAATACCTCAGTACGTCCAATAACAGCCACAAAATATCTATTTGTGATACAACAGTAGTACCACTTCATAGTACAGTCATATATTATGTTGGCTAAGAACAGCACTGTGATTTCAACATCTCTGCAGTCATATAATCCCTCTCCTTTTAACACGTACTATAAATCAAGGTGTGACATATCTAGTGAGACCCTTAAGAATAATTCCACTGTTATGTATTTTTAACCATGAAAAATGTCATTTTCTGTCAGTGGGAGTTGATCTTCTAGTGCAAACACAGCTCTCATTTAGTTGGATGACCACAGTCAAATCAAATACGTTCTGATTATTTTAGAATAGATGACTTGTTAAACTGATTGAACAAATTAATCTAGGCTGCTAATAAAACATGTTTTAAAGAAGCATATGTAAATTAATGGGCCATTTACCTCAGAGACTGCAAAAATCATCTCATAGCAGCATCACACAAGATTCGGCAGCAGCCGAGGGATCTGACAGCCACATGAGACATGCGAAGCATAAACGTCTGCAAGTCTGTCAAACAGACTTTCAAAGCTTTCCTTTTGCCTATAGCTGTGTGATGTGTATGGAATTTATTCTGGTCACACTGGCTTTAACTACAGTCTCAACACTTGCGAGACTACAGTGGGTGGCTTTGTGTAACATCTTAAGCTGTTTTATGAGCAGCCAGGGTAAGGAAGATTTTATTTTTAAGAATTGTGTATTTCTTTCAAACAACCAAAACATAATCTGGTAGAACCAAGGGAGAGCAGCAGATATGTCACTTTTAGACTCTAATGTGGTGAAGCAAAATACAAAGGTCACAAATGTGCAAAATGATTTTTTTTTTTTTTACCTCTCTTAACATATTGATTTTCTAGCATTCTACCACAATTTGATTGTTGACAAAGACTGACGGAGAACACAGTGAGAGAGGAAATAGGTATGACATGTGCTAAAGGTCCCTGACTGGAATCACACAGGCATTGCCGCAGTTAGCTGCTGGTTTACTGTGATGCCTCCAAGAGGTGATTACTAAAGACAGCAGTCACACATATTAAATGCTTCGAGCTGAACCACTGTAAATGAACACTGACATTCATTTCAAGGACTTTTTTGTGGAATGAAAAATAAACCGAATGACTTCTTACTGAGCTGAACATTACTGCAAAGGCCATGCTGGCAGTGAACCTTAACCAATCCATGCTAGCATGAAATGCGCACCACTAGTTCACCAGTCTATATATAGATTCCCGTGGTTTTAAAAGAGGCAAACAAATCTTAATTTCTTCATACATCACATACATCAGACACTCCAAAAACCCTCTACTATGTTCTCCATCATTCTTCTGCTTTGGATACATAAACAATGATTACCCATACCAGCACAGCAAGTTAAAAATGTCTCCAAATTCAAACGAGCAAAGGCACCACTCAAAGGGTCTGTAAAGAGTAACTTCACCCTGACCACACACAGTAACCTATCATTGGGGACCCAATATCAGCCTGCTTCAAAACACAGCTTACAATATATGTGCTTCAAAATAGTAAGTGGTCTAGTGGGTCAGAGCCACACTGGGCAGAGTAAGGTGGAGCCTCGAGGCTTGAACAGACTTCACTTGCCAGTGTGTATACACTATCTGACACGCAAACATTGTCCGCAGCCACTTAAGTACACTTGATGCACTCTTGTCCTTGTCATTACATTGGGAGAGTTGTCATACTCTCATACAGACTCTCATGTCATACAGACGTGCTGGTGTGAAGATCCTTTCCTTGCTTTTGCACTATAAAATAAATATTGCTAAAATAAAGAACTAAATAAATAAAAATAATTTCTGCATTTTTATGGCATATGAAATAAATGAAACTACAATAAATGGAAGGTTGTCAGTCTGATCAACAGAAAACAGGAAGTAAGGCAAAGGGGCGAGGGGCCCTACAGCAAGACCTTAAAAGCCTGAGCTGCTCCAGTAGAGCTCACTGTCCATCAGCTAAGACCGTTGTTGCACTGGGCAGTTTGCAGGTATGGATTAGGGTAACAGTGTGCGCAGGGCATCTTAACTATCATGGAGAAATACAAATGAAACCCATAACTACCGAGTCAATAGTGTTAATATTGAAGCACTCATATGCTTCATTTTGTAAAGAACCTACAACATGACACCAGTGACTTCTGCAGAATTAAGGACTTAGAAAATGAAATGGGCTATATAAAAGAAGAGACATACTGTATTTTGCACATTTTCAGTCAGCGATGTTCTATAATGTTATCACCTATTTTAATGAGGACATTTACACAAAAATGTGCAAAAAAAGAGTTTATAGTGTACAATTTCTCTTGCGGTGCTGCAGTAGTGTTTAAAAGAAAAACTGTAAAAATAGAAAAATTAAGCTCCTAAGCGCATAAGTAAAGCTGCATGATAAGTGGAGACTGCATAAATCCAATTTTGTAAAAATCCATCCAAGTAAGCCCTGTTGGCCTATGAAATTACCTTTAGGCTATCAGTTAGCCTATTTTCCCTTGAAAAATGTGGGGATTTTCCCCCCAAGATTTTAGTTCTCCCTCTTCGTGGGCCAAAACCATGTTGGCTGTTGACTGTTCAAAAGTCAAACAAGACACTTGTCTATTTCAGCTCAGCTCAAAAAAATGGGCAAGGAGCAAGGATGGTGAAAGGCTCTGTGAAGTACTTTTCATTCTTCCCTTCCCCCCTCCTGAACAGTAGCAGATGACAATAGCTTCTAAACCAGGGCACGCCAGACATCCTGACAAAGGCAGACTCCTCCCAAGCTGCTGAGTCCCTGCTCCCAAATAAACATAGCTATAGGGAGAGGGCAAGAGTCGGGGATGTGGTGCTTGCCATGTCCAGACTAGCGGCAAAATGAGTCCTTCTTCCTAAGAGCAAAGCATTCTGCCAACGAACCATAAAATGCATGCTGAACAAGGCAAATGTCTTGAAATGCTACAAGGCTCAATTGCATTCTGCCTAATTAGGGTTGCAACAAAAAATAATGCTGTCACAATAATTTACAAAAAATATTTAAAATTGAAAAGCGAAGAAATGCATCTTCTGTACACACTGCCACAGCATATTATGAATGCTATATAGCTCTTACTCACATGTAGGCAGGCGAAAGGGGTGAGGACCTGGATGTCTTAAGAACTGGCACTGGGAATTTCCAGCTGACAGGAGAACCGCTTTTCCATTTCAACGGCATGTTGTTGTCACCAGAATGGTGCTACAGCAATACCAACAGCAAAGACCATTTCCATGAAAAAGCTTCCAATGCAGTCTTCCATCCCACTCTGCCCACACCATTAAAGGGGGAGGGAGAGCAGCAGCTACAGAAATACAGTGGTAGAGGCAATGCAGGCTACAGTTAGGGTTGTGACTTAGCGGCAGCACTGAGAAGCCAATAGATTGCATCCACCACGACTACTTGTCCTGCTGCATTCACAGTTGTCTCGTGGTAGGAGGGGGCAGAAAGCCCTTCCTTCCCATCACCCTTTCAGAGTTTGTGAACAGCCCAGTAGCTAAGCAACAGTGCCACCTTGTTAAAAGAGCTGTGATTACAGTTCTGGGCTTGCTATGGCAAGAAGTAGAAGAGGGAAGGAGGAGGGGAAAGAAAAGTAAGAGAAATAAAAAAACAAAACTGATACAATTACATTACATCAAACCAAATATATCTACTGTCCTATAGGTATGTGTAGTGCAAATTTCAGTCAATGGCGAAAAATAACATCTACCTAAAAAAAAATTGTCTTTAACTATCAATAACTATCTATAGGCATGTTATTTTTCTACTTGATGTAGTATTGAAATATTACAGTTCTTTGTCATATATTTCTTCCATGTCACCATGGTATTGCAAGTTGGATAAACAAAGCAGACAGTGGGATAAATAAGAATTATACTGAGGTTCACTGGTAAAGTCCTCATCGTCAGCACTAGTGCAATCAATGTACAGCAATAAAGACGGAGCAGCACAGTTCAGCAAACACTTAATGTACCTAATGACAACTGCAAACTGTTTGAAAGTGTCAATACCATAAAAAACTCCAGACTTTTAAGCTATACAGTGCCTTTTTATAAAACTAAACTTAGTAGTCTTCTTTGCAAGAGTACATTTTCCCCACCTCAGTGACATTCACTGAGTTAACCCTTCTAATGATGGCAGTAACCATGACACAGTAAAGACTGCTGCACATTTGTGACATATCACGCTGTCTGACGGTATCAGGCAGTCTGCTTCACCCAACTAGTTCATGACTTTACTGACAGTGATAAGCAACAGATTATAAGCGTATTTCAACAAACACATCACTTATTAGTGAGTAATCTGTTCACAAAACCACCAAAAAAAGCCACATCTGCACTTAGTCCAACGTCTATGAAGCATCAGATTAATTCCATGTCTAACAGTTCCTGCAGCTGCTTCATAGTACACGCCTAATTAATTAAGGTTTTTAGGAGGGATGACAGTTCATGGTTGGCAAGATATGATGTGCTGTTGTCTGACCATGTCGGAAGTTAAAAGTCTTTATGGTTGTTCCAAACAGCTTCAGATCAAAGATAGGGTGAAAGGTCAGCTGGCAGTGAGCGAAGTAAGAGGTAATGATCCTATATATGCAGGGACGAAGGCATACATTTTCAAACAGGCTCTACTGGAAAGCTTTTATAATGTTACTCCCTATGTAAAGACAATTCCATCCTGTCCAGAGAAATTTCAGTTAAACTACACCGCATATGTGTATCAATATAAAGCCCAGCCTTAGTCTAAGGGATATTCCTGCTTATGACATTTATCTGTCCTGCCATACAAACCGAACCCTACTTGAGTCATACCACACTAGCTGCAGCGATGTTGATCACTTAATCCTTATAGTTCTCTACTGTATTATTATGATTATTACCAGCTAATATTGAATAAGATCATATCTTTCTTAGGCTAAATGATTACCTTATGCAGTTGTCTGTATGACTGTCAAAGCCACAGAGTTAGATTTCAAGGCATCCAGAGGAGGCTACATTCTTTTACAGCTCAGTCATGACCCTTTCACCGTCTTCTTCTACCACCTCCATCCTCGTAACAACCTTGTCATCACACCTTCCGGCCTCAGCAGCTTACACTATAAATGGCGAAATGACCTCGGCTCTACGGCAAGGGCAGCAGTCATTCCATCTCCTCTGTCAAAGCCTGAAGGCTCAGTGCTACACCTGTTATCCTCAGTTCTACTATAATACTGTCCTTCCAAAACTGCAAACACCCTTCCTTTGGACTCAAAAAGGAAAAAAAATAATCATTTCTTCTTGGATTTTACACTTTCAACTTTCTTTACAGTACACAATGACAGGTATATATGGGACTTTGATAAGCCAATGAGACCTGAAGGTCTGCTGTTAATGTATTCCCTTTTGTAATTAATAAATGTATGTCTTTTTCACAACTAAATGAATAATGCAAAAACAATTAACAGAGGGAGAGCAAATGCTTTCTTTTTCTTTTGTTTATTTAAACAAGCCAACGGGATTATTCTGAGAATTATGGCCTGCAACCTCAGGCTGTGGAGAGACAGTCTACACTCTGCCTGCATTAATTGCAGTCCTTTACACTGAAAATAGTGTTCAGCCATAACTGGCCATCCAGTTGGTGTAGTGTGTTATCCACCCCCACACAGTCACAGTTCTGACCACGGGTAAAGAAAATCCTTTTGCCAACATATTGGATGAAACACTCCAGACATGCTCATTTCCCTAGTGGAGGGCTAGAGACACCTGTCAATATCTACTGTAGGGTTCCACAAATCATATTACTGTCTATTTAACAGTGTAGTGTAATATAGTACAATACTTATTTACAGAGTTAGCTCCATAAACCATCCAGTGCTCCTCTTATCCTATTAGCTTATTGATGATATAACAATCAGTTCATATGTTGACTAATAAGTAACAAAAAAAATGCAGCAGAGAAATACCAAATTAGATTTGGACACTTTAGAAACCTTTTGCCCACCAATGCTAGATGATTTGCAAGATATGTGCATCTTTGTAAAGTTCTCTTTAAAAAGCTCTATCTGCATCAAGAGTTACATTACATTTAGATATATCATTCTTGGATTTTTTAAAATATTGTTACGTTTCAGCATTTACTTAGAAAGTTGTGTATCTGTCAGTCATATAACAGGAAACTACATCCACCCATTGAGATTAGACTGTCCTGTCAAACAGGTGCTGAATACATGAACTAGGTCAGAAAATAACTTGGTTTTATTTGAGGGCAGAAGTTTCATATGGAAGTGGTACTATTCTTTTTAATGTTGTAATAAACAAATAAATATGAGAATTGATCAGTTGATAGAAGAATATAATCTTTTAGTCCTGATCTCAATGCCAAAGATAACATTCATGTGATGTCTTGAACAACCTTTCACTGTGCATCAAATTTGACGCACTGAATGCTAATTGTTGACACATACTTACATCAGCCATAAATTAAGTCTAACCCTATTGAGCATACTCAAATCTATTAACCATACTGTTGCAATAAAATCTAAAGGCAAGCATTGTTTACTGTGGGCAACATCAAATACACAAATAGTCGTAAGCAAGTTAAACCTATGTTAAAAACAAAAACATAACACACAAACCACCATCCTATGAAGCCAAATGTTCAGTAACACACGTCAGTACACATGCTTTGCTGCCCCTAACCCTGCTGTTCTGCCATCTTTGTCTTTATTTGTCATTGATGCCAAAAGAAACAGAGAATCCTCACTGGGTATTGCAGAGTAACTTTGACATTAACACATCACTGACAGTTGAGTTGCCACAATTAAGAAAGTTGATTGAATTTGAATTATGATATGTGGTGTAAGCCTGAAGTGTATTTCATCTTGACGTTCATGGCTGGCATGAAGTAATAGTTTCTGTTGTCACACACAGGATGTAAGATCTGTATCACGTTCACAGTCAAACTAATATTCCTCCACAGTCAAAAAAAAAAGGCCAAATTTGTCACCCCCTTCTGTCATTTTCTCTCATGTTGGAAGTCACAGGTTACATGTTGGCTAAATATATCCCGGTGCAAAGCTGCAAAAAGCTCTAACTTTTTGCATACTTGTCTTTACTGCCTTTTTAATTGGGTCAAAGGTAATTGTGTTATGAGCAGCTGTGAAATACGCCAGAGCTATCACACAAACAAAGACTAGCGGGCATCAAGTGATGCGTATGATGCTGGTTCATGTATTTATACTATCTATCCATTAACTATGCATTATTTGCTGATTCTGTCAGGACCTGAGAACGATCCAGCATGATTTCTGTTATGAAGAGTAACTGTTGCTGTTCCATTCGGTTAGGTATTTGTAATTTGACTAAATGACAGAGACAGGAGGTCACTTCATAAACAAGATTTGTTTGTTTTCTGGCACTGAGCCCAGTTGAAAACCCCTATTTCACTCATTATACATACAAAAAAGAAAACTATTACTATACTGATTGAGCAACAGAATGACTGCTTGCAAGCAGTGATAAATTAACCAACATTATGCATAGTGATAAATTAGTAAACATTATGCACAGATCATTCAGGTGTTTAAGGCTGCCACAGGTGAATAATGTACCAGAGTCACTGAAATATCTTTCAAATCAGCTACTCGACACTGGTAAGTCTCTTTGCAGTGATTCTCAATGCTGGTAATTAGGTACCTCAACCCCTCTGTTTTCCATCTTGCAGTCTAATCAGGGATTACGTGATTACCACCTCAGATGTCTTGTGGAAACTTTTTCCTAGCCAGGACTGATAATTACTGCATTGTATTCAGCTTAGTAACAGTCAATCATCAATCCCAAATCAAAAATGGGTTTCTTTAAGTTAATTAAGTTAGTCATTTTTCCTGGCTCCTATAAATGTCAAGAGCAGTAAAAAGAAAATCTTAAACATTCTTATGATGGTTTTCTCTGAACAGCTCATGAAATGTTATCAAGGTTTATGAGCTAGAAAGCAAAATGTGCTTAATTAAAATGAATAAATACACATAATCGCTGTGGGTATAACGGAATAATAGATATTGCACATTACCTGTCATGCAGTCCGATGGGCATTGTCTCCCCTCTGTGTACAGGGTGCTCCATACCCTCGCCAAAACCACACCTCAAAAACAGAAACATGGTACTTTCAGCATTTTGTAGTCAGTCTTATAAACAGCTCAAACACAGCCAAGAAAATGCTGAAGCATTTACAAGTCAATTTTACATTTTTATTTATAACTGAACTTACTTTTTAATATTATTCCTGCTCAGTATCTAAGTGTTGTCATTAAATCTGGCACTCATTGTATAAAATACACACCCAAAAACAAAATCGTTATTGTTTAATAAATCAGAAGTAACACATTCTTTCAGCTTTAGAAAAATCAGATGAACATCTAAAGGTGCATGCTGAGAGAGACAGCAAAACTGAAACATTTATTAACTTGATGAATTTTAATATGGTCAGATTTTCAAACTTCAATCTCAAGTTTATCCTGAAAGAAAGCTTGTCCATGTTTGACAGACTTTTATGACATAAGATTACGATTTGATCTGGTATGGTACGGTACAGTACGATACGGTACGATAACATATGTTAAGATAAGACAAATTCATGATGTCTCAAGACGTTTATTTACATTCACACCCTGAAGCCCTGTTACCTGTAAAAAAACTAATTCATAGCAATGAATATGTAAAATGTCGTACTGAAGTTGACTGGATGTTGTATGGTCCCCCCACACACATTTCTAACTTGTTGCTTTACACAGAACTAGGCTAATTGAAGCTAAAAATATCTGTAATGTGTTACTTGAGAGAACAATCCTACTCTTAATTTGAAATTCAGCGAACATTCAAAATAAAATAAAGGGCATAGCAACAGTGATCCTAATGTTGAAACAATGGTGACGGGTACACATTTGGATAACTACAGTGAAGTCTCCTTTGGGTCCAGTTGTTATAGTTAAGAGTTTAAACGTGACATTTCAGTCTGATGGGGTTGACAGCTTCCCTGTGCAAGGTGCTGGATCACTTAGTCCTTTTAAACCCGAGTGTGGCAGATGTCTGGAGTTAACTAACTAAGTTCACGGTGTCACTAGCTAGTTAATTTGCTAGCGACAGCTCCAGCCTGACATGGTTTAAACCGTAAGTTAACTAACAAACTAGTGTTAGTGAGGCCGACAGTATTTTCAGCTCGTAGCTTTGCTAATCTTCTGGCCATGTTGTCGTTAACGTTACATCTCCAATGGAAAAGGCTAAAGCTAACTAGCTGTGCTAACCCTTTCACGTTAACACCGGCTAGCTCGACGTAACGTTACTTCAGGTCCCGGTCCACTGGCCGTCGTGTGCTAGCAGCCTTAGCTTATCGTTAACTAGCCATAACTAGGACCGGGCTCCTGACATGAGTTAGTTAGTTGGGTTAGTTATTAGTTGGTCTGGTTTCGTTGCTCTGCCACCACCAACAAATGTCACTGACTATGTGTATGTGTATTTGTTGGACTTAATACACAATATGTCAAACTCCAAGCACCACGTGTGTCGTAAATACACTGTGTAAACTTTTAAATAACAATTTCCATACCTTTAACAACGAGGTAACGCTAACTAGCGTCCTTGTTTTCCTTCCAAGCCCTCAAATCCACTTATACCACTGGAGCCTCCTTCCTTGGTTTATCCAATGCACTTGTGTCTTACTGAGAGAGCTGGAGCATCCAAACTCCCTGTTGGTGGAGGAGTATGGCAGTCTGTCCTCATTGGCTCAGCGTCAGTTACTAAATAAAGTGGGTCCAAAGAAGAGTCCTCATTCTTTTAAAGCGTCTGTTGCCCTAAACAAAAGTATGGATTGTGATGCTCTAGGTCGTGTAGTCTATCTGTGGTCATTCAGGGTGTAGTCTTGAAACACCCAGCTGTAAAGGAGCTGGGGACTTTATGTCAAAGGAGAAACGCTGTTCTTTAACAGGACTCTTAAAAAAGAAACAGTGCTTTGCATGTGGTGATTTTTCTAAGAAGCAGAACTATGAGTTTCTGAGTTGAATAGCAGTGTGGCGAAATGGAAATTTGTAAATGAGGTAATAAGGCTGTGATCTGCTTTTACATTAACAACAGAGATGCAGTGGATGTGGTTGCTGTCTTGCTACTAGTGTAGACTCAGCAATATAATACATTCGTTAAATATTTTCATAATATCTCACTTACTTCCCCTACTCATGCTATTATCACAAGTGCCAACACTTAAGTTATCTCTTTCTGTCAAATTCAAGTTTATCTTTACTGACATGACCATAAAAAATTTCAGTATTATCAAAGCATGTCATTTCATTTTATGAGCTCTCTCTCTTTTTCTGTTTCCTTCTCTAGCTGACCCCTTACACATATTTGAGTCATTTGATTCAGTGCTAATATAAAAAACAGAGGAGGCAGCTCAGCTTTAATGCCACAAATGAAAACTGTGACTGACAGTTGTGTGAATTGCTATGCATAGTCCAACCAGATGGCACTTCGCCGCTAAATGTGCAACTTGATGAACTTACATATGTCTGGATATATATGATTTATGATAATGTTAACTAAATATATAGTCTTTAATGATCAACACCATAATCCATTAAACCCTGGTAACAGCACTCCTTATAGACAATGGATGAGAATTTGTCAGTTCATATGTGCATACAATATGTGCACATATAAAACATATGTGCACTTGATTAAGGGTTATCTGTCACAGTTGTCTAAAGTGGACACATTCACAACCAGTAACTAAAATGTCTTTAGAATACATCAAAAATATTTATTTATTTAATTTTCTTCAAACATTAAGTTCCAAGACCCTTAGATAATTAACACCCATTAAATCTAATATATATATGATAACTATTATATTACGTATTGTTATTGTCCTTATGTGTAAATCCACTTTTCAATAAAATTTAAATCAAACCTCCAATACTATATTTTTGCAATTCATATTCAACTCATGCTCCATAGCACTAATGCATCTGCAGTCTTTAATTAATTAAAATGTGGTTAAAACAAAATAATGTATGCTTTCATTAAAATGCACCGAGGCTCTTTCAAGAATCACTCCTCTACAACCTCCACTTTTTGTCCTCTCAAATCATCAGTTAAATTGCAAGCTCATTATCAGCTGAGGCATTGATCTGGAACAAAGAGTGCTTTGCCTGAATAAAAAACAGACTTCAAATTCAATGACCGTGTTGCTGTACTGTTGGCTATTCAACAGTTTTTCACAGTGCCTGCCTACATCATGTGTGAATGAGTGGGTCCTGCAGCTGCTAATTTATGTGCATGTTTTATTAACCTATTCTCACCTCATGAATTGTGATGGCAGTTAGCAAAAGCATCCAACTAATTTACAGTTCATAATTAAAGATTCTTACAGATATACAGGAATCAGTTATTTCTCTATGATTTCCACGTAAATTCAACTGGATTCTGAACAACAGAGTAACAGATTAAACTTATTTCTAACGAAGGTAGGATAATTAATAAGTTAAAAAAATTAAATTAAAAGATATTTTACCTCTAAAGTTAAAGTGGTGAGTCAGTAAAATCAAACTGTTATATCAGCCTGGCTGACATCATTGGCCAATTTTAGTACATCACAGCCACAAAGTAAAGAAATGCAGAAATATCAATGTGTCAATAAGATGTAGATTGTCAACAAGTTGCATGTCTTGATCACATTTCTTTATTAAGCAGGTTCATGAAAGTCTATCTAGTCAAAATAATTGTTTATGTTATGCAAGAAACACCACATGTTCCTATTAGATTGGGTCCTGTTAGATTTTTTAAAAATCCAATGTCAATATGGGTAGGCCAATCTACTTTAAAAATCCACTACTTGAATGATTAGCCTGTAATGCTTCGATGTTGGTCTTCCAGCATAACACTCTACCCAGCTCTCGATGTAGGCCTAATGCAAATATCTGCTACTAAAATAGACTACTCCCTACTCACCGGCCCTCTGGGATGGCACATGACAGCCCATCCCTGTTTTCCCGACGTGCTTGCGGCTCCTCAGTGGGTCCACTAGAGGGCAGTGTCGTGTCTCAGTTCTCCCCGTCTGTCGAGACAGAGCAGTAGAAGAAGAAGGGCGTCTCATCCCCGCCTTCTCTCACTTCGCCAAGATGTTATTTTCTGTGTACTGTTTTGTTTACGCCGCGGTTCATTGACTTCATTAGCTTGACACCTGATCAACTGGATGTTATTGTAAACGTGCATTTTTATGTGTCTGCTGTTATGGCGAACACTTGGATGCGAACGAACCAGATTTAAAAGAGCGCCGAAAGCTAGTTAGCAGAAGGTGTTGGTCGCTCTCACGACCAGATATCACTTGCTAGCTTAGCAGCTGGCTTACCGTACTGTTATGGCGTGACGTTGGACAGGAAATATTGGAACTATCAATTTTAAATCAGCGTTATTGCATTAATTTAGAGAAGGCTGTGTGTAGAAAGACAAGCACATATGTGTGTATCACTCAGACCTTTCGCAGGTTAGGCTTTTACACGCTACCTGACTTAACTTAGCTCGGAAGCTAAATCCACCTTAGCATGGCGTCAGATACAAGTGACACCGAGGAATTTTATGATGCTGCTGAGGATGTTAATTTTACTCCATCTCCACAAGTGTAAGCAAACTCATTTTGATCATACTACGCTTGTTTTGACCCACACAGTTAAGCTCATGTAGCTACAACGTTATAGCAGTGTAATGATAGAGATCAATGTAAACTTTTCCTCATCTTTGAGGTTTTCTCTAAATCTTAATAGACAGTATAACCTCAACAGGGTCAGGTTAAATGTATTTTACCAGTTGCATTGTGCTGTGTAATGTTATGCATTACAGCAGCTGTTAGTGCAGGGAGAGTCTACTCTAATGCGAGTCACATGATTGTTGAGATCTCGGCATATAAATCAACAACCTCTCTTTACAAACCTTGTTTGTTGTAACAGCAAAACTATCATTGGCTGAGGGGAACACAACGACTGAAGCCACAGTTAAAAAAATAAATGTCAGGGAATATAACCGTCTTATGATGGACTGATGTAGGAAAATTACACCAAGAATAAACATTGCCTATTGGATTTTCCTATGCCTGTCTTGTGGAGGTCAGACAATCAGTGTTAGGTATTAGGTTAGATTTGCTGTGCTGTGTATTTAAACATTGAATCTTACTAATTTTTTTTTTTTTTTTTTTTTTTTTAACTGTATCCCCTTTTGTGTTTCTAGGTCGCCTGTAAAGTTTGTCATTCCCTCACCTAAGGTATGTTTATGTAAATCTGATGTAACGCGTCAGCATGTCTTGCATGGAGTTGCTGTTGAAGTGAATATTTAATGTTTAGTTTGATGTTATCAAGACTTGAAAATAGAGTGGATTTAACTAATACATATAGATTTGCCATTTAATTAAACATTGTTATATAAGAATATTTTTGTATTGAGGCAGTTGTTGGCTATTTTTGTAAGCTAAAAACATATGTTTGTCTGTTATTTAGCAAAATGACCATGTGTGTTTGCTACTTTGATCTTTCCTGCTTAAAAATGAGGGAGTTTGTCAAACCTGGACGTAAATGAATGGATATTTTTCCAGGTTTATGTAGGAACTGAATAGTTCCTACATGAACTGTGTGTTTAACTATCTGGAGGTGACTGATGTTTGTAATAGTTCTACTTGAAGTTGCAACTATCTTAAGTAGTTTCAAGGTAAGACATTGGTACCCTGTGTGAAAACATTAACACAGCCTATTTAGCAATGAGTCACTCACAGTGCAAATATTCAGCCCTTGCCACGATGCCTGTCCTGTGCAGTGGTTAGCCAGTGCCTCCACCCCGACAGCTAGGAAAATGTAAATGAGATGGAAATGAATCATCCAGCCCTGTTGTTCCACCTGCCCTTCCCGCACAGACAGTTACATATGAAATTTAAATGACATTGGCTCATGAGCCATTCCAGGTAAGAATTACTGTGGCATTGACACTACAGTATTGAACTGAGTAGTATTACAATAGTATTAGTCCTACATCTAAAATGAGAAAAATATACTGAAAACATTGAAAAGCAGCAGTGTGAAGACCATGGAATTGATTTATATTCTGACACTCTATTCCCAATCATAGCAAACAGACTGCAGTAAAAAAAAAAAAGCAAATTAAAAGTTAGCTGGATATCTAACTTTTTGAAATCTAAAAAAAAATGTGTCCATTAAACACATTTCTTTAGTTGAGTACCAATGCTCTGTAGGCACTTTTCCCCAGTCTGGATGGGCTTGATGTAAAAATCAAAGCTGGCATGGGACATTTATTTTTTGTTTTCTGAACAGCTTTCGCAGAGATCAGCAAATGCTGCACAAGATGTGAGCTGTGGAGTGGCTGCATCTGAGACTCAGCAAGATGATTCCTTACAGGTATGGTTTTCTCTGAAAAAGATGACTCTGATAACACTGAAAGAGAAAACATCCTTATCAAACTGAGCGAGCATCTATGGTTGTATGTTTATAGACATTACATATCTTGTGGCGTTTTCTCGGCTCCACCGCCCAGGTTATATGTGGGTCTCATTCTTTTGGATTTTGTCAAGACATTGAAACTTGAATCATAGTTGTTGTACTAAATGAAATGTTTTTTTCATCCTCATAGATTATTGATAGCATCATTGAGGAGAGTCAAAAAGGAAGTGATGTTGGTGAAGTGGTTCAACTGTTAGATCAACTTCATGTTGATGTAAGAGCAGAACCAGAGCCAGAGGAAGAGAATAATGCTCAGGAAGTTCCTGTAGAGCTACCAGCACCAGCTGACAAACCTCAGGTTGTTGAAAGGGAAGAGGAACAACAGGAAAGCACAGCAACAAATGGAGCATGCTTTATACCTGCCTCTGAAACCACAGATCTCCCGGGGCCATCAGCTGGGCCACAGGAACATGTCCAGCCCCCAGACATCACTAGCACTATTGGACAAAATCAGCCTGATGGGGCTGTTGCAGAAAGGGAACAGAGACCTGCAGATATATTAGATCAGGTCCCAGTCACTGACAGGCCAGCTGACTCAGACTGCTCTGGGCCTAAAAAACCTCCGCGTCACTTCACAGTGGAACCAGACATTGTAGCCAGCACCAAGAAGCCTCCTCCCTCACGCCCTCCCCCTCCCAGTGGAGGTCCTCCACCGAGACCGCCTCCCCCGTCTTGGCAGACTCTACCTTCCAAGAAGTCTCAAGAGTGTCTGAGGCCAAGTGGTCTTGAAGGTAGAGAAAACAGTGCAGTGGTATTGGCACTAAAGTTGTTAAGTGCTACACTGATCAAAGTGTGTTTTAAAATGTTGAAGACAACCTTCAGAACATTACTGGATTAGTAACTAACTCAAAAGTGTTGCATTGTTAGGCATAAAATAAAAGACAGACATATTCTTCAAGTGTGAATATTAAGGGCTGATTTCTATAGCTGTATTAAAGAAATTGTAGTGGTCCAGTGGTCCTTTCAAGTTTCCAAAAAATGTATTTTGAGGAATGCCTCCTCTGTATTTGGCCTTTTTGTGGACAAGTGTTTAGGCAAAATGTTTTTATTGTATATACAATGGCAGTTGCACCAGTTACACATATGCTTAGCAGAGAGAATGGATGAGCAGTTTTTCACATCATGTCTGTTCTGTTGGATGATTGTTCAATGTCTGTAGTCAGTCCAGCCAGCAGCGATGGTCTGGAGCCGTCTGGCCTGGTCTCTCCTAGCAGCACAGTGAGGAGTCTAACCAAAGAGCTGCAGCATTCCTTGGATTTGGCCAGTGCCACAAGTGGGGACAAGGTGGTGACAGCACAGGTGAGTGAGGCTGTCATCTGTAGTAACTTAAAAATGAAACTATATATAGTTTTCTCATCTATAGCACTTGCTCTGTTTTTTTTGTTTGTTTAGGAGAATGAGGATGAACAGGCCTCAGCTCAGAGTGGAGGACAAACTCCAGGTCCTCAGCGTCCCCGTTCCAATTCTGGTAGAGAGCTTACAGATGAAGTAAGAATCCTTGTGTCTTTCTTTTTCTTTGACTTTGATCAACTTGAATCCAAGCCATAACTCAACCTTTAGGCACATTCCTACCAGCAAACATCTATGCACCAAATTCACCAAATTGGTGTTATCCTAAACAGGAAATCCTGGCCAGTGTAATGATCAAAAATCTAGATACTGGGGAAGAGATCCCTCTAATCCAGGCAGAAGAGAAACTTCCTGCTGGGATCAACCCCCTCACTCTGCACATCATGAGGAGGACCAAGGAGTACATTACGTAAGCAGAAAATCATTGGACTGTTTTACCAGCCGTATTTTTGCATTTCATTGGTGCGGGGAGCCAATGTCTTACATATGTCTTTCTCACCACTGTCGTATATAGACAGTCATATATATCTATTTTTGTGAGAACCCCATTGAATTTTAAAGACCTCATTACTAACATGTAACATCCATTCTGATTCACACAATGAAAAAGAACACAATTCCATTCAGTTCACATTATTGAAGAAACATAGAGTGACACATCCACACTTAGTAGTGTTTTGTGTATTATTATAACATGTTGCTCATATAACATTTATATACTGTAAATGTGTATAATTCTCCTAAAGGAACAGCTTTTTTGTTTTTTGACTTACCATGTAAAAACATGGAACATTTTCTGGAGGAAGTTATGTTATGTTCTTTTCCCCTCAGGAATGATGCAGCACAATCAGATGACGATGACAAGTCTCAGGCTCCACTGACGGACACAGATGGAGGAAAGCTGAAACAGAAAACGTAACGACTATTTAGGGCTTGTGGCTGGAATTGATCCCCCCCCACCATCAAATATAGATTGTAATCATTTGTTGTGTGTTATTTCTAACTAGAACCCAGTTTAAAAAATTCCTGGGAAAATCTGTGAAAAAGGCCAAGCATCTGGCTGAGGAGTATGGAGAGAAGGCAGTCAACAAAGTGAAAAGTGTGCGTGATGAAGGTCAGTAACAGCCATTTCCAGCATTTGTACAGATCTTACATTTCAGGAAAACACTTCAAATGTGACTATAATACTTGAAATGCTTGATTTTGGTAATATCTGTAAGTATATGTGGATATTAGCAAGTACAGAATGTCTCCAATTGTGAACCAGTATAGAAATTTACGACCATTTCAAAGGATTTGCCAATCCCAGCACATTTATGAAATATTAATGCTCCTGCCACTGAAAAGGTTCTCAGTTACACTTTGTGTCTGGGGCGTGTTCAGTGTTCCATACAGATCAGGACGATCCATCATCTAGTGACGATGAGGGCATGCCCTACACCAGGCCTGCCAAGTTTAAGGCAGCACACAGTTTCAAGGGTCCTTTTGATTTTGATCAGATCAAGGTTGTGCAGGACCTGAGTGGAGAACATATGGTAAGACTATTTTGTTTTGGTTTTTTTTTGTCTATTGTTAGTATGTAGGAGAAGATGTACACCAGTGGATGCTTATATTGCAGTGTCTTTGTTTTCTCCTCAGGGAGCTGTTTGGACGATGAAGTTCTCTCACTGTGGGAGGCTGCTGGCAACCGCAGGCCAAGATAATGTGGTTCGCATCTGGGTCTTGAAGACTGCCTTTGATTATTTCAATAACATGAGATTAAAGTACAACACTGAAGGTAACGTAATCAGCATTGCAGACTGGGATTGAGCATCTTAATTTAGATGCTCAGCTGTGGCTGAAGTAAGATTTTTTTTTTTTTTTTTTTTGGCTTCTCCAGGTCGAGTTTCACCTTCTCCTTCCCAGGAAAGTTTATGCTCGTCTAAATCTGACACGGATCCCGGGGTAAGTGAAATTAAAACCATCTTTGATTTGTGGTTTGTCTGGTGCTTAGAGAAAATATTATAAGCACCGAATATTTTTATGTTATTTTAATAATAACATGAGTTTTCTAGGGTTGCAGTTTTATAGAACGAGACTCCATGTTTCATGACTCTTATCATATCATCACCACTCTTGTCATAGGCAAGTTGTGTTCCAGAGGACCCAGACACAGATGATAGGAATGCTCCTTTCCGTCAAGTCCCTTTCTGCAAGTACAAAGGTCACACAGCTGATCTGTTGGACTTGTCCTGGTCTAAGGTGATAATACAACCATTGGTCCCTCTTCATACATTTTCAGAGGCTCGCTCGTCTGGTTTTGGTCTGGTTTTCTCTCATCTAACCTTTTCTGTTTTTGTGTGTCCATCTAGAACTTCTTCCTGCTCTCCTCTTCCATGGATAAAACAGTCCGACTCTGGCACATATCCAGGAGAGAGTGTCTCTGCTGCTTTCAGCACATTGATTTTGTCACAGCCATTGCTTTCCATCCCAGAGTAAATTAAGCGTTGCGTTTCTCAGCAAAAACCACACATCTATCAGTTTTGTCTCTCAGACTATATACAGCACACTGTACACTTCTTCTTTTTTTTTTTTTCTATTCTCAGGACGACCGATACTTTTTGAGCGGCTCACTGGATGGAAAGCTGCGGCTGTGGAACATTCCAGACAAGAAGGTGGCGCTGTGGAATGAGGTGGATGGCCAAACAAGGCTCATCACTGCTGCCAACTTCTGTCAAAATGGGAAGTATGCGGTCATTGGCACCTATGATGGAAGATGCATCTTCTATGACACAGAGGTACTCAGTCATTTTGACCCTATTAGCAATTTATGACATGACCATATTCATTCTGGGGTTGATCTGAACATACTTTTCCTATTTGTACATTACACAGCGTCTGAAATACCACACACAAATTCATGTGAGGTCCACCAGAGGCAGGAACAAAGTTGGACGCAAGATCACTGGCATTGAACCTCTACCTGGAGAGAATAAGGTACCGCTGTCTCCCGCTGACATCTACACCTACACAGGGACATGCTAGTCAGCCTTATTCAATGACAGATTCCCTGTCTTTGTCTCCTGACAGATTTTGGTGACCTCAAACGATTCTCGCATTCGCCTTTATGACCTGAGGGACTTGTCTCTATCCATGAAATACAAGGGTTATGTGAACAGCAGCAGCCAGATCAAGGCAAGCTTCAGGTGAGGAGGGTTCACTTTCATGGAGTTTTGGCTTAAGACATAGCATCTCTGTGCACTGCAGTTAAGATCAGTTCTCTTGACTGTTTTTTTGCTACTAAATCCTGCTCGTTATAAATGTAAATATGAATTGCTGTTTTTCGGTTTGCAGTAATTAATATTGGCGTAGAGCATTTTACTATAGAAACTGGTTGGCCTGATTATGTATATTTATTCTCACGTATATGTTAACAGAAGAAAGAAGTATATGTTAAACTACATCTTTTATGTAAAAACAATTTTTTTGGGGATTATCTTCCTACAGCCATGACTATTCCTTCATAATCAGTGGCTCAGAGGATAAGTACGTGTACATCTGGAGCACTTACCACGACCTGAGCAAGTTCACATCTGTACGACGAGACCGCAATGATTTCTGGGAAGGGATTAAAGGTAACTGTGTGTAGTTGTATTAAAACAGCAACTACGGGTGTAAATAATATGTGACCTTTGATTAAACTGCCACTAAAATACTGTTCGTCTTTTAGCACACAATGCCGTGGTCACCTCAGCCATTTTTGCGCCTCAACCAGGCCTTATTGTTCCACAAGAAGCTGGGACGGAGAAGCCAGAAGCAGAGTGTAAGAGCCTGGACTCCACAGATTCTGAAACAATACCCTCAGGTATTTTCAGTTACATTAACTCATGGACAGATTTCACGTGAGGCAAATTCATCTCGGTGCAATAAAAATACTTTGTGCTTCGCAGGAGCCCTAAAGACAGATCACACAGAGGTTCTTCTCTCTGCTGACTTCACTGGAGCCATCAAGGTTTTCATCAATGTAAAAAAGTACTGAGTACCTCAGGTTGTCAGCTCTTCGTGTCCAGGCCTGTCTGTTGAACACTGCTCCTAAGGATGGAGGACGGTCCATTGGTCCATCTAATGTCGCCCAACAACTAATGGTTATTGCTGTGAGACAAAGAGCTGTCTGTAGCTTTTTCAGAACAGGAACCCTAAAATGGAAGATGAGAGAACGGGTAGAACAAATTGACTCTACAAAGCAGACATGGTGTGATTCCCTGTCACATTTAAATTTTTTATTTTTAAATACCAACCAACTGTGAATGGTTTAACAATTAAGAAAAAAGCTAAGTGGTCAGGAGAGTATAGCTAGATGACTTGTAACAGTATGGGCACCTTACTAATTTGTTTTGCTCCCACATTTCAGAAAAATTAAATACGGGACGCTGTCAGTCCGGTCTTTCTGTATCTTGTGAAAAAAAAGAGGTAACGGTTTGTCTTGAAAACAAGGTGGGTTGAGATGTCATTTACAATTAATTTGTGCTTATTATTATATCCAGATTGCTTTTCTAAAGTCAAGCTTTCCTGTAAAATATATATATATAAAAAAAATTAAGCAGATGACAAGAAATCTGCATATGGTTACTAACAATTAGGGCTGGGTATCTTACATTTTTTCCACTGGCTCTTAAGTACTTTTGATACATTTCTTTGATCAAAAAAAAGCACATCTTACTACATAATATAGTACTGTAAATTTACTGTGTAACATTGCGTACTTACGGCTTTTGTAAACAACCGACAGATGGTATATTAATTTCTTCAATAAAAATCCACATAAACTAGAAATAATGTTTAACATTTTTTTTTACCTTTGAAAAAAATCAATGTCAGCAATTGAATATTTCAACAGTAGAAAATAATTTGATACCTGGCCCTTAGTCAAGTCCTCCACACACACACATTCATCACCAATAGTGATTTATTTGGAGTCTTTGCAGCAACATTTCTGGGTATCATTTTAAAAACAAAACAAAAATATATTTAATTAGTTACAGTGCTCAAACCTCATCATACAAAAGAGTGCTGTATCTTGCATGAGTAGTGAAAGTTGGAACCTAGAGGTCAGCTGGGTCAGTCTGTTTAAACAGCACTGCGCGAGTGCATTGTGTAATCCATGGATGCCAGCATGCTGACGGGTGTCAAGGTCCAGAGCTGAGAGTCAATGTTTGGTCTTCTTTGTCTTCTTGTGTGATCGATGCGGTGACCGTGACCTGGACTTCCCTGACTTGCGGTCTGGAGATGGTGATCGGGAACGTTTGGACCATTTAGGAGACCGTGTCCTGTTGGCAGAACATATGATAAAAGATTAGCTTTAATAATAACAATCAGGATGAAACACTAACAACATCACACCACTTGCCTTAGAGGAGAGATGCTTCTTGATTTTCGGCTGTGTTCATCAGGATCTCTACTCTGTCCTCTTCCTCTGTCCCCGTCATCACTTCTTTTGTTCCTTTCTTTGTCCCTTCTGTCCTCCTTTGACCTGTCTTTAGACTTTGATGTTGGTTTCTCATTCTTTTCTTCATCTTTTTCAAACTCCTACAGTAGACAAGGGCAAAACATCCCAAAGAAGTAACATATAGGCTTCTATGAAGGAAAACACAAACCCCAATGCATTTAATAACCTACAGGTTCTCCACAAGGGGGAGATGACAGACCAGCTTGACACATGCCACACTGCTCCAACTACAGTGGTCATCAATGTTAACTGTCATAAGATAAAGATAAAATAAGACTGCAGCACTCTTAATTAATTAATGGAAACAACTAACGGGCACAGAAAATGTGTCAATCCTGGCTGATACCTTTAGTTTTTTCATCATCTGATGAACCAATGAAGAAACTACACCCAATAATAGCAGTGTCATCTCTGTTCTTTAGTGTTAAACAGAAACTATTTAACTTGAAAATACAAACAAAAGAGTGCAGCTAGAAAAAACTATACTTCCCTGTAGTTGGCTGGACTAAACCTGCAGATCTGAAACTGTTTCCACTGTGGCCCTGCAGTTATACTTTGGCTTTGGATTTTAAATGCTTTTCACCAGTATCACACTTTTTTCTTTTTACTGTGCAATAGAAAAACAACCACTTGTATATTTTCTGCCCCACACTATTAATGATTAAATATTCCTATTACAATTCAGTGATGTTTCACTCCTTGCATAATAATCCCTAAATGTAAATAATAGTGGTGTATGACTAAGCACCAGAATAAGTCACCTATTTATCTGGTGAAACAAGCAAGATGAATTCAAAGCTACACTAACAGGAAGTGTCCAGTCCAGTGCCCACCTTCTGTAGCAGTTTGTTTCTGTAGAGCTCCACCTGTTGTTGTATACTCATTCCGGACTTGCTCGGCCTCTTGCCCGATTCCAACTCATCTTGGATCTTCATAACCTTTACCTGTGTTAGATGTATATCTATTAACACTAATTTCACATTTTCCTAACAATTAAAGATTCATAGCAAGAGTAGGGAAGCAGCTAACTATAAACTCATTCTAAATTGGTATAAGGGATTTGTGCTTTTTGATACAGCTGGGATTCAAACTGTTCTAGTCAAAAGCTGGTAAAGCATAAAAAAAGAAAAACACTTCTTTAATGTCTTCCTTCCAAAATCTAATACTATATACATGCGGTTACATGATATTGAGGTGAGTGTGGCATTGGATCAGAATGAGATGGGTCCAATCACAGTGTTTCTGTGCAAGCAAACATTTGTTTTCAGCTAGTCTCACCTGGATAAAGATATCCATGAAAAATCTGCACTTGCCTCCAGCTCTCTCAACCTTTTCCTTTTGCTCTCAGACATCTGAAAACTTCTGAGGGAGCTCTGGAAATCTGCACTGTCATATTTGGACGTACTGCAGGAGTCATCACTACTGTCACTCTCAGAGTCATCATCTCTCTCCTGTGAGTTGACACTGTTGCCAGGACAGACAGAATTATGAGCTTTCCATGCTGTTTTGAGTGTGTACATATATAGTTTATATGCATTTCACAAACGTAAACAGATGCACTGAATCCATCAAAAGCCTTACCTTACATTCACTTCATCCTCACTGTCTTGCTCCACCACAGTGTCCCATTTTGACTCTGCCTTGACTGAGAGAAAGAGGAGAAAGATGAGTAAGATGACAAAGGGACACTGACATAATACAGAGTGTATCTTGACCTGTATTACCTTGAGAACAAATCTCATGATCTCCTGTTTTCTCCCATTTAGACAAAGGCACTCTGAGAGGAACATTTCTGTCTTCCACTAAAGACAAAAAAAAAAAAAAAAAAGAAAGAAAAGAGTCACATTATGACTCAATGACTATCGCTCCCGGTTGGAAGAGTCTATATTTGCATGTCCTGTTGTTATAGATGTCACAGTGCACATTTAGCTTCATGGAAGGGTGGATCAATGTATTAATCTCAGGCATTTGAGTTGGGTGACAGGAACAGAAAAACTGGAGACTTCTGGTTGAAAGATGTGCTGTTGATATGTGGTGAACTCACTGGGCATGCCATCAATGTCGTCAATGCTGACCCCTAAGGGTACACCATCTATGTCATCGACTGGGACTCCATCCAGAGGATCCCAGCCCATGGGGCAGCCGTCAAGGTCATCCGCCGGTGCTCCGTCCAGAGGTAACCCATCTATAGGTGTACCGTCCAACGGAGCACCATCGAGATCAGAGGATACGTCCTAAAAAGATACAGACAAATGCATAAACATTTAGGGCTGTTTATTTCCAAATACAACATCTTCTTCATGTTTTCAACATGAGGAGCTTTTGGGAATAATGTCTGGTTATAATGTCTGAAATGAGCAGGGAAATATTCAGCTCACCTCTGTTGTCTCTGTAACCTCATCCGTTGCTTTAGCAAAACCCAGAAAGATGTTCTGAAGGTGGATGAGATAAGGCTCCGGGTATATGGCCCAGTCTTCCCAGGCTCGGAAACAACTCATGACCTTTTGCTAAGGGGATAGGAGATGAAAAGGGTTTTATTTTCCATATTCTATTTCTGGTAAATGTCCTTGTGTGAATAAAAGCCATGGTTACCTTAAACTGCTCAGCCTGCAGCCTGGCTTGTATGTTTTTGTGTACTGCATTGAGGTCTCCAAATATCTGTGGTAGCTTTGTTTCAAAACTGAAAACACAGCAATGGAAATGTGTAAAACTGTCAAACAGAGAAGAAACAAAACATGGTGAAAGAGTAAAAAGGCTTAATTTCTTCAAAGTTTCTTACTATTTACGATAATATGATGCACCGGCTACTTTGGCACACGAGTTGTGCAGGACATCTGAAACAAGATACAATCTGGCAATCTGTGTGAAAAAGGGTTTAAGAAATTAAATAAGTGAAATGATCAAAAAAATATATATACTCTGCATCTGTTTATATTACAACTTCAAGGAAGCAACTAGCCTTCTTTTGCAGGGGCGTCTGAAGCAAAGAAAAAGATTCTGTGAGGAGTCCCACTACTTCCTCTGCTGCATCTGCTCGCTCAAGACAGAACAGCATGGCATTGGCAATATCTTCTCTGCTCGGACTCAGCTCTTTAAGCAGTGTCTCCAGTCTCTGTTTGTGCCTGAAGGATGTTTAGAGCATAAGAGATGTCTACATTCAACTAAAGTTACAAACATAAATACTACTATGTCACTCACTGCTAGAAATACTTACTCAATTCGGAGATGCCCTTTCTTTACCTCCTCCTCAGGGGAAACATCCTCCTCCCTCCTATCCTCCTTCTCTTCACCACTCTGAGAGTAGTTGTTTAGGATGGGGGGTCTCCATAAAGAGCCACCACGGAACATCCGAAAATCTGTGGTCTTCCACTTTGTCGGGGACTCTCCCTGTGGTGGGGATGAAAGGTAGGAAAGTCACATACAGACAGATCACATATCTACAGTACCTGGAAAGAATCAGAGTGTTCACATCAGAATGACTCCCATAGCTATTTCTTATAAAACTCACATAAACAAGAAATAAACTTTTACAGTATGACATACCTGAAGGATAGAGAACAGTTTCCAACGATAGTACACATGATCTTGGCTTTTGTTTTCAAAAAGGAACCTGAAAACAATAAAAAAAATATATATATATATAAAAAATTACTTAATGTCAGTTGGTAGAAAAACACACAATCACATAGAGCAATGCTTACCTATACTCTGGATTATTCTTTTCCCTGTTCATTATTATGGCTTCGAACACGGGGCCTTCACGCACCACAAATTCTATCATCCTGTGAATAAGGAATAAAAGATTCCTGTGTGGAAAGAGGGGAGCATTAGACCTGGATTTACATCAAAATTCCCAATACAAACTTGTCTGTCTGTTAGTTACAGCAGGATTTCTCTAATACTTCTTCATAGTGAACTATGGGTCCATGCAAATTGCAGGCTGAGGACTGAATGCAACTGACCCTGACAGTCAAATTATTCACAATTAAACAACATAAGGGAAGCACAAACAACAAAGTAAGGGAAGAACCCGTAAGACATTATACTGTTGAAAACAGAATAGTCACAGTCAGCAAATTTCTGTATTCCTGGGCCAATGTATCCATGAAAGGGGTAAAAGAAATCACATAAAGACCGTTCATGAACACTGAGTTAGCCCCAATCCAAGGTGTAGAGATTTTACCTTAACTGTTGAGCAGAACTGAACTGGTTTGGCTCAGAAAACATTTTTGGAACTATAGTCACTGGTTTTGATTCTGTTTATCTCAGCTACAAAATTCACACATTCACACAAAAGAACCAATTTCAGGACATTTTCTTTCCATGTGTTGATGTCAGAATTTTGCACATTCAGATAACTGGAATAAGACATTAAACACATGTCAAGTCAGCATGTGATTGTCAACATTTCAGCAAGCAACTACAGACTGTAGAGTAGTTATTGTGGATTAGGGTTTCAGAATCCCCTGAAACCTCTCTGAAGTGGAGTATCAGTGTACAGGGTGTAAATGCAGTGTTACTGATTACGTGTCAGATCCACCACTGCAGTTACTTTTTCATAATAATCACTATGCTAAAACACCACCCTGAGACAGTAGTTAGTCTGGTTTGTAGCAGACACGTCAAACTATTTCTGACATTATCTTGGGTTAATATTTAATCTATCTGCCTTCTAGCTGTATTGGTCTGCAGTGTCTCAGCCAACCCACAGGAAACCCAGGGCTCAGAGTTGTTAGTGTAAACTGAAGGCTCTAACAGTTTATTTACTTTTCACACTGTCTTAATATTATGATGGCAACAACAGAAATCATCTGTGTTATTTGAGCAAACAAGAAGTGTAAAATACAAATGCCTACAAAACTCCTAATTACATTGACTGTGCCTCTAAAGACACAGGGACCTTTGACATTCACAAGAGCCTCCAGCCCCCAGGTACAAATGTCAAACATCCACTGACAATAGCAAGTGTCGCAACACTACAAAGAATTAGGGCTGCCTATCATGCCCCTATATGTAAAATGCAGTAACAGACTAGAACCTCCTGACTAAAAGAATCTGCATGGATACAAGAGCAGTGCACCACAGCCTCTGTCCTATAACACTTACAAAAGCTGGTCAGTAGTAAGAAGAGTGTGTGTACCTTTCGGCTGGGATAACCACTTTGACTACGGCTTCGGACAGAGTCTGTTTGTGAAGTCAAATCAAATAGTGAAAATATTAAAAAGTGAGTACTTATACAGATGAAACACTGCAGGATACATACGGCATAGAAAATGATAGCATTCACAGGCAGTGAAATGGGAGGAGGGTCACACATTATTCAAGTGAATTATTCTACAATGCTAAACTATCTCAACTACTCAAGCTAATTTATTAGTTAACACTTCGAACACATACAGCTGTCACTTTTTAAACAAACACGTGGGAGAGCCTTGTCTAAAGGCTCATCCTTCCTTCATTTTCACATTCTTGTACAGACTATATTTCCTAGTGCAATTTCACCAGCTCAGTGCACTCACCACCCACCGTTTGTCACTAAAGTACAGGAGTCTATAGTGCCAAATGAAACTCCATGGTACAGACAAAAAAATGCCATGCAGCCACTTTAGAGAAGAGAAATAAGTTTACCTTGTCAAGCTCCCCTTTGGACATGGCCAGCGGCTTGGTGAAGTCATTGCGGAAGCGATCTCTTGGCTGAGCGTTGAAAGGCAACCCAGACGGGGGTGGCATTGTGGCCCTCACTCCCACTGGCGTGTATAGAGGCTGAGGTGGAATGCGAGCAGGTTTTCCCCATCCCAGCTTCATTTCAAACCCCATAATCACTTTGCCTACAATATAAAACATAATCCCATAAACCAGTCAGTGTGGAGCAGAATCATACAACAAGAGCAATGGAGGAATGGTGATTACATAAACGTGCTGTTAAGAATATAAATCAAACTGTACCATCAAGTGCGGCCAACGCTCTCTCTGCATCTTTCCGTGTCATAAAAGCCACAAAGGCTCTGTTAGAGGTCCTGCAGCGCTCTTCATCAGTTCGAGGCCACATAATCTTCACACTGGCCAGGGGACCATACTTACCAAACTCCTTGCACAGCAGCTCCTCATTCATCTGAAACATGATGAGGGTGAGAAATGTAAAATTTGTGTTGCACTAAGCCGGTCACGTCAGTGTGCAACTTTACCTTTGGACTAATGCAGCTAATGTAGAGGTTAGTGGTGGTCGGCACTGTTAAGTCATCATATAATGCTGTAGGGAGAAATAAGATTGAGCTTAGCATCATTTTTAGTCTTGCAACATTTCAACAACTGAAACATTCATACTGAAGAGGACTCTTACTTGATCGTCCTGATAATGGTAAGTCCAGATCTCCATATCCTCGTCCCACTGCCCCAGGGAAATTTTTCTTCCTCTTATGTCTTTCCTCACGCTCTTCTTGTATTCTGCATTCCCCCCCACACAAAACAGGCTTAAAAAATGATTTGACTGAAATGACACATGATATCAGGGACATTCAAAAAAGACTTACAGCTTAAGTTCTTCTTTGAAGAGTTCAAGATTACTCTTCTTCTTTTCTTCTGGTTTTCTTTTAAATGCCTGTTGATCAAATAGGGGTTATTTTTACAGCTGCCTCTACAATTGGACTGACTAAAGTTAGAAGTCATGAGCAAGATATGTGTCAATATTTAAGTTTGCATTTATACTGAATTCAGCAATTGTGTACAAACTTACAAACTTTTTGTTTTCGGCAGACGATGCTGAAGAGACATGCTGGGACACGGGGACAAACTTCGTAGCAGGACGATACAACTTACTTTTCTGGACCTCAGCTGCTTCCTCCTCTGCAAAAAGTATAGCAAGGCCTAAACACCAACTATAATTTCAGTAATGCAACTTTTTAGAAAGCAGTGGAAGCTCTCTTCTCACCACTGTTCAGTTATTGGATTTGCTTAGTCTCAGTCCTGCTGCTACATTTGCAATTAACATTTTAATCATGGGATTGTCTTTCTGTGCAAAAGTTTTAAGAACTACTCATTGTTTTTTAAAGTGCTGATTGACTGCTGACTGTGGACCCAGATGGTGGTTATTAAAGCATCCAAAGTGCACTGACATATTAAGGGAACTACCTCAGTGCCTGATATTCTTTAAAACTTATTTAATGTTTGCAAAAAGACATCCAGCTTATTCAGATAAGTCATAATAGCTCATCCAGGTGGAATAAATAATTTATAATTCACCTGTGGTATAGAAATCCCATGTAGATAAAGAACAAAAGACAGATGCAGCCTATCAAAACCTTCCTATGAGGTGCTGCTGACCTTTAGTAGCATTCACGATACCCCCACGGACAAAAGTCTTCACCCCGCTTTTTTCACTGGTCTCAAAAGATGCCAAGAATTCTTCAAAAACTTCTGCTGCTTTTTCTTCCTCCTAGAAAGGCACACAAACATACATGTATATATATTTTAGCCCTTTCACTGTTGATTAAAAATGCTAATTTTAAGACTGGTGATTACTAATATAAAAGTATCCTCATAATAAAAAATAGTTTTATAAAAGCAAAAATGATTAGATCACACCCAACCTCCTTACCTTTTTCTTGAGCTCCTCTTGTTCTTTCTTTGTGAGTGTTTTGATCGGAGTGACAGGTTTTCCCTTTTTATCAGCCATGCTCGAACTGCAATAATATCAGTAATTAAAAATATCAAGGTTAGAATAAAATGAAAGTTAAAATGAAAAAACGAGTGGCAGCCCTACTCAATTTGACATCATCCCTTTATTTAATCCCAAAACAGCCTTTTCTCTGGTAGTTCATTGAGGTTACTCTGATCATGTTATATGTGTGTCATTGTGTCAGAAAACGTCCCACATTGTGTGTGTGTGTGTGTTGCATCACTTCCAGGGCATGTCCCTCTGATGGACAAGTCACATCAGGGCATAAATCTGTGTTTTTCTTTGAGTCACTTTATTCAGTTTGCAGCCAAATGATGTGTGAGCCAAACACACAGGCACTACTTTTACACATTTTGAAGACAAAACAAAGCAGTAACTACTCATTAGCCCCCCCCCTTACACACACACACACACACACACACACACACACTGCTGGCACATTTACTCAGAGGGGATGAAAGCTGACATATTAATAGCTAACTCTCCAGTAAACTTAGCTACAAGCAGATGAACTCCACAGCAAAAATGTGCGGCAACACCATTTAATAAATGTGCTAAAATTACACATCGTGTTAGTCCATTTGCAAATCAAACTGTGGATAAAAGGCCTGGACTTAACACAGGCTGTCTCTTCAGGTTGCTAACAGTTAGCTGTGGTTAGCTTACTGAAGCTAACATCAGCGTTAACCTTTACACGCCTGGACACAGCTGATAAGTCTCCATCACATATTTTCCTGATAACACCCTAAATTTATTCATATGCAAAAATAAAAAAGAGCCTTGGCTCCCGGTAACGCTGCTGACTCTGGATGGGTAATAACGAGGAATACAGTTGTGTTAGCTAGCTAACAGTACAGCCCAATATTGTCCTCTGCTCCGACACAAACACAGACTGACGGCATTAAACCACACTACATGCACACACCTCCGTACCTTAGCTAAAACCGAAACTTACAATCAGTCCTACACTATTGCTTCACCATTTTGGTTGCGACGACAAACGCTTTCTATCACAACATGCTACCAAGACGAGACGAGACATCCGGCTGGAGCCCTGGGGGGAGGACGCCTGTTTGCTCCGTCCGTCCGTGCGCTCATGAATATTAATCATCCACACACTTTTCTCTTGATTAGTTCACTTTAACACACAAACTCTGTCCACTTTGGCCTTACTGCTACTGTTTGTGCCACAAATCTCATCAATAGGGGCCGTTTGTAGTTTCTTTTATCTTGTAGCCTCCATTATTTCTTTTTCTAAAATATGAGTTAAATCCTGTGTAGGAAACTTGACCTTTAAATTAAAATGTAAAACTGTTAATATTTTGTCAATTAAAGTTAAATACGTGGTGGGATTTCAGGTTGTGAACTTAAGTAAACAAAGGAAAACACTTAAATGATGCTTTGTTCCCCAGTCAACCCATGATGACCCAAGTATTATAGGCCATATATCTTATTTTATATGGGAAAATAGTGTCGATGACAGTATGTTTTCCTCATGAAGTGGGCTGCATTTAATAAATGATATTGTGGCTGTTGTCAAATTATAATATTAACACTTTGATGCATAAAAATATCTTAAACAGGAGTTTTGCAGGGTGAAATACGCTGAGCCAGTAAATTAAAAAGGGGAACTATATTTATTCTGTTTGGTTTCACTCAATCAGATTAAAGGTTTTATGACAAATCAGCAGTTCAGATCAAATTGAGTGTGTAATGCTAGAATAAAATATATATTGGTATAGTTGATAGACATGTTTTGGGTATTACAGGGATGAACACAGGGGGCATTTGGGTCAGGACACAGACCCCTATGGTACCTGTGTCCTGACCCTGGGTCTGATCATCTTGTACTTTTGTTAACTGGAGAAGAAACATTTGGGTCAACAGCACTTTAGCTGACTTTGTGTATTTGAACCAAGAACAGGCCACCATGAATAAACATGGTGGGGGGGCTTGGACTGACCAGTGGGGCCTTTGAATTACAGCTCCTCTGGTGTGACATCAGGGGCCAAATGAAATACCCCATTGGGCCCCAGATATATGCTGCTTAAAGAAAAAGCTGCTGTGGGCGTTATGACAGTGGAGGTCTATGTAAGGATGATTCCCTTTGCTCATATAGCTTCCCATCTACAGTGTGCCAGTAGCAGCAGTAAGCAGTGGATGAAAAACCATAACTGACACCCAGCGAACATCAATAGTCCAGTAAAGACCCTATTGGTGCTGTGCTTCATTTACTACCTTATCACATAGATTGTCTGATGCATTATGTTATAAATGTGCAGGATACTACACCCAAGCATGTTTAAATATCCTGTTTTATCATAATGATTGATTCCACTGTTCTCCATGCACTGGCAGCTACATTTATTTATTTATTGCATTGGGGTGGGGGGTTACCTCCCTCCTATGTGCTGCATTGGGGCCCCTGCTGGGATTTTGTTATTAGTAGGTTGAGGGAGGGTTAAAGCCTAAAATGGCCACCACAGGCTGCTCACCATCACCATCACCAGCAGCTACAGCACCACCTCTGAAGCCCATCCCCTAGCGTCCGTCCCGGGAATGTGCCCTGTTTGCGCATGGGCGGAGAAACTGCCGCTGTGCGCTGTTATTATTGTAAGAGTAATTTCTTTTTTACGAAAATGGCGTCTAGTCAGGGAGGTGTGGGAGCTGTCACGGCTCTACAAAGCCATCACTACTCTAGCGGACCTCACTGGAGCCCGGGCATCAGCCAGTTTCAGCACCAGCAGCACCACACGACCCGCAGTCTGGATCGGGCTCTGGAGGATGCCGTGTGCTCGGGGATACTGAACCTGAGCGGTAGGAAACTGAGAGAGTACCCGGGGATGAGCTACGATCTGACCGATACAACGCAAGCAGGTGGGTTGCAGTACATGCATGGACCATAGGAAACAATTGGAGTCGATCCCATAAAAATCTGCCTATAGATTTATGCGTCTGTGAATGCAGCGCGCACACATTGTGCATGGATTTTTGTTAGATTTTTTTCTGGATAGAGGCGCATAAACGTGCAGGTAACGATGTTTAAAGGGATATACCACCCACTGAACCGGCTTCTGTAAATGCATCTATACATCCAGGATGTAATTACTGTCCACACGGGCTCATATATCACACCGGTTTACTGCACAGCTCTGCCGCTGCTGTGTGGTTGTTTTGGTCGACGCCAGCATAGCTTTCAATAAACCCCCCCAGAGACACATGAATGAGACGGAAGGCGCACCCAAGTCAGGCGCTGTGCAGTGGTTTGCACACCGAACTGCAGTTGTTTTGGCACCGGGCAGCGGGAGCAGAATATGAATGAACCGAGGGGCCAGGTGTAAATCCCTGCTCACTGAATATCTTTTGTGATGAGCACCTACATAACCTTATTTTCATTTTTTCGGCACAAGCAGACAAAAGATGCAGGCTACTTGCAGCCTCACGCCCCTGCCTTCCTGGGTGCATATGCCCATACAGCCTATAATCTGTCACAGAGGAGGAAGATGCTGGTCTGGTGTTGGTTTCCTGTGTAGGCTGAAACCTATTTTTCTGTTCTTTGGCCAGTCAGTAGGTCAGTTCTCTGAGGTCTGTGTTATCAGGGTCAGACCATACAACTTTTACCCAGAAAGAACACTATACTGCTGATAGGATTTTGTTCTAATAAAGCCCATCTGAAGGGATATTTCTTTACTATATATTTGTTGTTCTAGTGTTAACAATACACATTTTAACTGTAGCTAAATTGTAAAAACAATAGTGAAATTGAATTATTATTAATCATTATTGTGGACATTTAGAAGATTCTGGATCTGAGACACAGACTCTGCTCCACTGTGGACTCCACATACCATATGGTGTTACTCCATCATGTGCAGCTCATGGCAAGCTGCTGGTTTGTTGGAGAGCCTCTACCCCAAGGGATTGAAGATTTTGGTCCTTCTTCATTTCAAGGCAGTTTATTTTAAGGCAGTGAAAATCCCAGTATTTTGGAAGCTGACAGACAAACACATGAATGAAATAAAAAGTATAGTAAAAATATCCATAGTAGTTCATAATATACACATTATAAGTACTAACAGTTCCGGCCCCTGGAAACTAATCGCAGGTCAGTGATAGGGTTTTTTTTTTGTCATCAAGCAGACACTGTAGATATAAATGCACTGACTGTTACCCTACATTGTCAGTGATTCACCTGTATAGACACTGACCTCCTCAGTGGTTGCAATAGATCCAAAACCAAACATGAAGCACTACTTTAGTTAGGATGGTGATTTGGTGCAATAAACTGGTGTATATTATAATTGCATTTGAAAAACCCATACAATTGAAGAGCTGAAGCTCTAAATATTATGCACAGGCTGTCTTTCATTAGGGGGTGATAGACACAGCAGGAGTTTAGTATGCATTATTTCTGGACTGCTGGACTTGACACTTCTTATTATGTACTGTAATAATGATCAGGGTCGGTCTCCATCTAAAGGAAGACTATCCAGATTAATGAAGAGACAGGATTTTAAAATAACTTCTGTTATCATGATTGCATGTGTTATTACACTGATAGTAATCAAACGAGAGGCGAGAGCGTACATTTCTGTCACACCTTTGATCACTTACTCCGGCTGTGAGTAATCCAGTCACTGTGAAGGCTGCAGTGTTTTCACTTTCTTTTCACATCTTCATTTCAATGCCTCAAGTGAAAGGTGTGCCAGAGAGGAGTCTCACTTTCAAAAGTGCAAAGACAGATCAACACCTTACAGCGCCATTCCTTACGTCAAATACGTTTGCTGCTGTGAAAAGAAGAAAACAGCTTGTGCTTATTCAGCTTCTTCAGTTTTACTAATGAAATTTCTCCTGGAATCGAACAAATTAAAACTAGTTCTTTGCTCTCTCTGAACAACTTTAGTTGTTTGGTATTTGAGGGTTTTTAAATCAATCAGTGGGGCAACTTTGTTTTTACGTTGACCTATAAATACTGATCCTATAGCTGCTGAAGAGCAGCAGTCATTATGTGCACAAAGATGCAGTTAATTAACACTACACACACCTCTTGATTTATATAGTTTCTGGTAGCAGTCAAGACAGTATTCAGTCTTTTGAAATCGAACTTTTTACAACCCCAGATAACTGAAAAGAGAAATGACTGATTGCCCTAAGATTGTTGTCTAGAGTAGGTTTTTGCACTTTATTTTGCATTCTGTAGGGGTGTATTTACAATAGGACTCCACATTTAGGCAATTAAGATGTTACACCGACAAAAAGCTTTTCAATTTCAGTCCACCCCATTGTTGGTTTTATAACTGAACTGGGGCTTTTATACAGAGTTGGGTCTCACTGAGTGGCCCCATCTGACTAATGAGGAGCAGAAGGCTGTGTAGACAGAAAGAGAAGGCTGCTCACACATGGGTGTCTGTTTGCAGTGTGCTACTGGCAGTTTGTCTCCACTCAGTTTGTTTTCCCATGGGAGAGTGCGAGAGCTTCAAGCCACTGATCTGACCTTGGAGAGGGGTAGGGGTACAGTCCATCAACCTGTGCAGATGTTCAGGTTCATATCCCAGCATGCCACTGTCTGCAATTACCCTACCCTTCAGGGGATGAACACACCTTAGACAATGTTATGTGCTGCAGCACCATGCAGCATGTTTTTATGGGGGCATTATTCTCAGACATACAACAGTGTTTAGATAGTTGATTGATTCTCTTAATGTAAGAATGATTTACATTAAGAATATGGGTCATGCACAAGGAATTGGCCTAGTATTGTTTTTTTTTTTTACAATGAAAAATAGAAGAGTATTGCAATGACAGAACCTGCCATCACAAAGCAAAGCTATTGCCTTATTGTGAGTTCTTGTGTCCTCAATGAAAAGCTTGGTGTATCATTTAACAGCCAAATCCAGCTGCAAATAAGAAGAATATAAAGTCAAAAGAAAATTTAAGTAGTGTGATTTATGTGGTTAACCGGGGGTGTGTGTCTTCAGTTATCAAAAGCTGCACAATTCGTTGGATGTCATGTCCAAACTGTCCAGAGCAGGTTAAAACAGGTTGCAGAATGCACCATTACATTTGACTATGCATGACTCAAAGCACACGTTTTCACATTTCTAAGAAGTTTGGTTCTTAAAAACAGCTCGTGAAGGACAATCTCCACAAGGACACAAGTACCAAGGTAACATTCTTGGATTTAATAATCAACCAGTGTAAATACTCAAAGTGTCAGCACTCAGTAAAATGTAAGAACATTGCAGACTGACTCATTCAGCAGGCTCCAAGAGGCTTGGCAGTTAAAAAAAACCCAACAGAGCAGAGCGCTGCATTGAGCTACTCACACTTGGTGCTCCATCTTACTTAAAATCAAATCCAATATTCCTGGTCCACTCCTGCATTTTGCTTCTGTAATGTCTGCTCTGTGCAGAACAGCAGTAGCTGCTCAAAAGAACAGTTGCAAAAAAACGATTTTTACATGATATGGAACATATAGAATGTGTCCTCTGGGAAAATGGATGGTTTTCTTTATTTCCAACTAGTTTTTATCATAGCAATATCAATGGAGGCTGAAAAAAATCCACATTCCTGGACTGGGGTTTCTTCCCTCCGGGCTGATTCTAGATGTGCCTCTACATGTCTAGATAAGACATATACACACCTGTCAGAAAGAACACAATGTCTTATCACATTACTAACACTGCTCCTAAAGACTGAAAAATTACTGTGGATATTTGAATTGAAAAGAGGGATTTTTTTTTACATTGGTTGCTCTGTGATTGGCTATTAACCACGAAACACTTGAGGAAGGTTTCTCAGTAAATACTTACTGGAAATCATACCCTACCTCAACCTGTTTGTTAATATGATACTGATCCCTTTTTAGGAAATTCAGTAAGCCCACTTTTCCTCACACACAACTTTAGTTTGTTTTTAAGAAATCAAGAAGAGATTTTTTGGTTGGCTATTTTAAGATCTGGGTGGAAAAACAAGATGTGACCTGTTCCTCACTAGCCCTAGAATAGAAAGAACCAGGGTAAATAAGTAAATGTTTATCATGTTAAAAAACAAGTACAACTACAATTTGTTGATTTTATGTTATATGTTTTCATGAAAGATTTACCTATCATTCAACTACTTTATAAATCTATCAAGCATTATTTTTGTCTGTGTTTAGGGTACATTGTGTGTGACTTAAAGGCATTGACTAGACTGACCTAAATGTGATTACAAGAGTGAAAAGATAACCCCTCAAAATGTAGCTGAGAAAATACAGTATCCCTGAGACCAAAGCTCAAACAGAACAGTCTGCCTGGCACACCCACAGGTCTCAGACCCTGGGACTAACTCTTTTCCAAACATTGTCAGCGGGTCTATGTGACAGAAAACCTGTGAACCTGAGCCACCCTGGACACCACCCTCAGCTGAGAACCTTGCTGACTGACCATCAGACACTTTAAAATCCATAAAAAGTCCCTGCACAGCTCCAGAACACAGCCAAAACCTGCCGTCCAGAAAGTGTTGCCTCATCTGCTGCAGGGCACGGTTAATTAACCCCTGTTGTGTTTGTTTTCATTAAATCAAACCTTGTAACAATGCTTTAATACTGCTACAGTAAACAGCCTTTGGACTTCAGTATTTTCATATCTGTTTGTGCACTTGATACCGGGAGGACTCGTAAACAATGATGCTTTTGTCATTTTGTATGAAGATAACAGGTTACATTTTTAATAGTAGTCCTAAATAGAAATAAATTCTGAGCCAAGCTTCCACATCTAAGACAGACTGTATTATTTTTGTACTAGTTTTCCAGCATTCAGCAGGATATCTGTTATTACTGAGTTTGCTGTGTCATGCAAAGACACAGCCAGACATCAGCTGCAGTACTAACATGAATGAATAGATTGCTGATTTGGCGTGAGTGTACAGTGCAGCACAGTGGAGCCTAGTTGATGGACTCAGCTGCCTGGTGGGCCCTGTCCTATGGGAGCTCTTGGAGACTTGCAGGTGGATAAAAACCTCACTATGGGCCACAGATGGTGCATGACCCAGTCTGGAGGAGGGAGAAAGCAATGGAGATAGACAGGCTCACAAAGACTGCCCCCAACCACCCCCATCTCCCACTGACCCATTATTCCAGGGGAGTTGTCTTTGCCCACCTGGGTTACAGCATCGAGGTCCAAGCCTAAGGAAGAGGCTGAATTGACTCTTAATGGAAAATGAGTATACCCTCTGACCTCAGCTTTGGTCTTTCCCCTTGTGGTAATTTCCCTTAACCTCTCGACTTCTTTCCTCTCTGTGCTGCTGACTGTCTCATGGTCTGCTTCTCACTTCTGCTTATGTGTTGCTGTCAGAGCTCAGACCACTGTTCACAGAGTGAGGTCTGTCAGGTCTATTGTTGGCCGTTTGTGGCTTGTCAGAAATGAGCCTCCATTGAAACACACAAAGACAACTCACACACCACAGTTTTGCACGCCTCATGGCATCTTGTAACCTAACATGACAAGGATCAAACGTTCTGATATTTGCAAAAACATGTTAACATTTGAAAAAAGCTACTGATATGACATTTTTTACATTCTTAATGCAGCTAATCCACCCACAGTGAACAGAAAACCACTTAACAGTAGGTCAGTGAGTGCTTTCTGTAAAGCCGATATATAGTATCTTGTTTAGTAAAGGGTGATAGCTATGTGTAATTGCATGCATTAAGGAAATGGAGTTGCACTAGTGTTTGATTTTCCAGCAGCATCTATGTAGTACAGCATTTACTGTAGGTAGAACAGAAGAGCTGAAATCTCTCTGCATTTATCTGTGGCTGTGCAGCACTTCACATACATTGTGTCACCCAGAGGTAATTGAGAAGACAAGATCAGTCACATGCACACACACACACACACACACACACACACACAGACACACACAGACACTTTTTCTATAGCTGTGAGGACACTCACTGATATAATGCATTCTTTAACCCCTTACCCTCAACCTGAGCCATCGCAGCTAAATGTCTGTTACCTTTACCCTGAATCTAACCCTAACACCATCTTAACCATCCACCAGCCTTTTGACGTTGTGAGAACCAGTCAAAATATCCTCACAACAATGGTATTCTATGACAGTTTGTCCACACAACCACAGAAAGGCATATATAAACACATATTTTATAGTTGGTCTTGTCTCAACCAAAAACAATTTATTGGTTGAGTTCCTGTGTAACAAGAGGATTTAATCATGTCCAATGAAAATGTCCAATGATTTTCTGTTTGTTTCCAGGAAACAGCAGACTAAGGTTTCTTAGTCAGTGATTACTGGTTCCCACTATAGGTTATGGCTCATGCACATGCAGTTTTTTTCCATCACTTCAGAGGACATTACACTGACTTACATTAATTTCCTGGAAATGTACCCTATCTTCAACCATAATTTCTACTTGCCTAACCCTAACCCTGACTCTAATCTTAACCCTAATCTTTTGTCCTCACATTTATTATAAATATATTGCACCACCATGCTTTGCACCATAACTCTCTACAACCCTGTAGTGTATAATTGTATTGTATAATATGTGTAGTTTTGCGTATTTCTTGTGTGGAGCCGTGGTTCTAGTATGCGCTGCATTCACTTTACATGTTCAAACCGAAAATAAAAGTTGCTGACTTGACTACTTGACTTGAATTGACTTGACAAAAGGAAATGGAGTCCCTATAATGTGACTCTGCAAAAGATTAATGTCCCCACAGCATGAGGGAAACCTATTGACCTTAGCCACTTACCCTAACCTAAACTATCACAACTAAATGCTTAACCTCAGCCCTCAAGCTAAACGTTACCTCAAAAGGTGTGGACCAGCCAATATCTCCTCAATCCCATGGTAAATACGCAACCCAGTCCTCATGTCTTTGACTATACAAACACACACACAGACAAACAAGTAGCTTCTGAATCAATATGTGTTTGAAAGTGAATTCTGTATGATGTAAGGTAGTCACTATAGGCTGTTCCTATGGGGCCGGTGTATCCTCATTTTTGGGTGTATTTAATAGACCACAGAGAGACAGAGGGATAGTATTAATTTGTATTAATTTGCACATGTGTTTGTATAAGAATATCTTGAGCTGTGTGAGTAATTTAGCATCACTGAGGGATAATGTGCCTTGACAAAGGCTTTGCATGTGGTCAAAAGACTTGTAGAAAATGTTCACCTTCATGTGAGTATAAGCTTCATGAGTGCTATACACATAATGATTTGGAAAATACAGATATTTATCAGTCATGAGGCGAAACACTTCTATGTTTACACTTCTACACAAAGCATTGCATTGAAATAATTATGGCACATTCATTCATGCTGCAGAGCATGAGACCTATTTTTAACACATACTGAGCTTGTCTTGTAAAATGTGCAGATGTTTGATTTGACTGACCTGCATTGCATTTGTAGCCCCACCACTAATTTAGTCATAAGAATAGCAAAATCATTGGAGTATATATTTTTTTCTGTCTCAGTCAATCACTTTCTTATTGTTGGAGATAATGAAAGCCCAGCTTTAAAGATCCTTAAGGCGAGGCTCTGACTAGGAGAGGGATTACAGAATAGAAATTCACACTCTTAGACTATGGAGCTGTGATTTTGGAGCAAATTGGCTTCAGTTACTGTATAGCCAGGTCTGCACTGTGTCACACGCTTGTAATTAAAGTTTGTGCTTTTTTGTCAGCATCAACATAAAGAGGTTTTGCCTCTGTCATGGAACTAACATGATTGACCCATGGAAAAATATGATGTGATACATGGATAATGTCTTTGAATACACAAATGTCTGCATAACATATTTCAGTTCAGTTCAATTCAGAGTGATTCTTTGATGTCTCCTCTATCTCCTCCATGACATTTATGGTTTTAAGTGAAATGTCATAACAACGTTTTGACAATAACAGCAGAGGTCTGGCAGCTTGAGGGTCCTGTGCAGTATCTTAGCTGTTTCTAGCACTGCGCTTTTCTGGACAGAGATCTCAGATGTTGTTCCTGGGATATGATGGAGCCACTCTCCAAGTTATGGGGTCACAGCCCCAAGTGTTTAGATCACCACAGACTATTGTTGCCTTCAGCTTCCACATCTTTTCTAGCTCTTTCAGCCCTTGACCTTTCTCGAGCTTCTCATGTTCCTGCTCTCTGATGTTGCTATCTCTTGGGATTGCTGCATCTATCACTACATCCTTGTTCTCCACTACTATGTCCAGTCTGTTAGCCATTACCAGTTTGTCAGTCTGTATCTGGAAGTCCCACAGGATCTTATATATCCATTGGCAATGACCTTCCACAAGAACAAATCAAGCTTTTTTAATTACCATTTGGCCATTATCTTCTGCTGCTTGCAAATCATCATTCAAAAACAAAGGAGGTGATGTGAGTTCTAACACTTTCCATCCATTCATCCAAATCTAAAGGCACTCGATGAGATCAATATTTGAAATGCTGAGATATTACACTGCCAGTAGCACTCAGTCCTTCAAGGTCCATGACTCTGGTATAATCTTAGGCCAGAGTGTTTCATGAAAAGGCGTGCTACCCACTGCTGCTGCTATTGATCTACGTTCTCTCATGTCTAGAGTAAATGATGAACGATGCCCAGATTTTGGAAAGATTCAGTGAATGTCCGCTGAGTGTTCAAAGTGTACATGTCTGATTAGCTTTCATTTTTCTCCCTTGCAGATCTGTCCAAGAATCGCCTCACAGAAATCCCTCCAGAAGTGTGTCTGTTTGCCCCCCTCGAGTCACTCAACCTGTACCACAACTGCATCAAATGCATCCCAGAAGCCATCATCAATCTGCAGATGCTGACTTATCTTGACATCAGGTGGGTCATTCCTTACACTATACTTTTGGTTTGGAGTGGATGTGTTTGTTGTATCTCTCAAGAGGTTCTTGTTCCCCTTTCCTACTCCAACATGGCAAAAATGCTTACATGAAAGAGAGGCATTTCCTCTTTTGCTGAAACTCAATTCCCAGTCACCAGATACTCACCACTACATGCTTCTGTATGCTCTTTTAAAAGTAGGTCAATGTTTTATCTCTCTACAGTCGAAATCTCCTGTCAGTTTTGCCAAAATACCTGTTCAACCTCCCCCTCAAAGTTCTGCTGGTGAGCAACAACAAGCTCATGTCCATCCCTGAAGAAGTTGGCAAGGCCAAAGAGTTAATGGAACTGGTGAGCAGCGTGCACGCACTGATGCATATGAATTTATAAGCTGTACACTGCACAGCCGGGCTAATCTAATTTCCTACACTACGTTTCCCCTTGCAGGACGTAAGCTGTAATGAGATCCAGGTGCTGCCAGCTCAGGTGGGGAGGCTTCAAGCCTTACGAGAACTCAACATCAGGAAGAATTGTCTTCACATGCTGCCTGAGGGTCAGTCCATCATTCCTGATGCTGTTTTGTTTTATTACTCACTGTGTTCTTTAAAGATGCCCCCACATTATTTTCTTAGATACAGTAGTTTTGGCAGACACACCATTCCTCTCACAGCCAAGAATTACATTTCCAGTGTTTGTTTTGTGTTAGCTGTCATGCTACTGTTGATGCAGCCAAAATCACCTTGATGTTGTGATAACTCTGCTGTGTCAATTTTGATCCCCCAGCTTTATAGAAGTGCACCACTAAACCACTAGACCTCAAAATCTTTAAGATGTCATGTCACCTTAATCAGTAGATCAGTCCAGAAATAAGACACATATAGACTTGGCTAAGTTTCTAAGGTGCCTTTGTGACAAAGCATCCTGTTCTCCATTGCACATTGAAAGCAATCCTTTACATTTAACAAAAGCCTGAAAATTCCTCTCATACCTGTACTTGCAGAGTTGGCTGATCTGCCTCTTATCCGTCTTGACTTCTCGTGCAATAAGATCACAGAAATTCCTCCAGGCTACAGGAAACTCAGGCAGCTGCAGCACATCATCCTAGACAACAATCCTATGCAGTCTCCACCCGCCCAGGTATATGCATTTATTTCATGATTGTATTTGTGCATAATATGTGGATGTGAAGTATATATGTGGTGGTAACACAGGTGGTTCTCCTAGATTTCCTATAAGTGTTAAGTTGAAAGGTTGTAATTTCATTCACAGTCTAATGAACTTGGTACAGTTACACCATCTAGTGGATGAATGAATGTACTTCCCTCTGTATTGGTTACAACAGCTTACACTCGAGAGACACCTAGTGTACATTTGTATATTTCAGATATGTCTCAAGGGAAAAGTGCACATATTCAAGTATCTGAACATCCAGGCATGTAGGATGGACAAGAAACCAGACACTCTGGACCTCCCCTCCCTGGGCAAACGTTGCCTTCCACAACCACTTACAGATAGGTACTGATTTTGCCAAGTATAATTTATAATATATACATTAATAATATTAATAAATGAATTCTAAAGTATAATTCTCCAAACATACCCTCATGAACTATTTGGTTTATACATTTCCAGCATGGAAGATTTTTATCCCAGTAAGAACCATGGACCTGACTCTGGAATTGGTAGTGACAATGGCGACAAGAGGCTGTCTACGACAGAGGTCAGCATACAGACACATTAACTAATGTAATTACTAATCCACAATGAGTGTATTGTTTGTTTTACTGTACCATTATGAAAAATCTTGATGTACTTACCTGTAAAAGTACACCTTGTGTAATTTTGCTTCTGATATGTTAAGGAGTGGTCTATTGATGCTGTTAGTCAGCCACAAAGTGAAACTTGCCGTTGGTATTAGGTCAGAATTTGCATTAAGCAACAGAGATGGCAAAAAATGTTAGAGGGTCATAAACAAAAACTACACAAAACAGTAACTAAACAGGAATGGCAACTAGGCAGAGAAGAATTTGGCAAGAAGGAAGCTCTCTGAGGTTAACTGGGGGACAGGTTGGGAACAATGGCTAAAATAACAAGAACTTTGAACAATGTATGTGTGGGAGTCCATGTTTATCCTGGACACAAGGATCCTCCCTGTTGCTGCTGAGCCAAAGTATTGTATGTGAAGCAGACTTATAAAAATATTGTCCTGACCACGGATTAAGTCTAGCCTAAGATGTAGAAAGTCAAGTTATGGCTCGACTTCTAGAGCAGGCTTCGACTGTCAGACTTCAACTGACTGCTAAAAATGAAATCACTGACATAGAGTGATCAACTGCTGCACAATCATTCACTCTGCATACACTAATCAGCCAATCAGACCTAGAATTCACGTCTTGTTCTCATGCTTTTCTTTTTCTGCAGCCTTCTGATGATGACACTGTCAGCTTGCACTCTCAAGTTTCAGAGACAGCCCGTGCTGATGCCCTCTCGCTTCTCTCCAAAATGGACTCTTGCAAAGGTTACCGAAAATAAGTATCAAATATTCCCTTTGAAAGCAATAAGAGAGACACGGGGTTGTTGAATGAAGTGCCTTGAATATGACAGTTTATGTGATCAACGCGGATGCTTCCTCCCTCTATCAGATCAGGATCTCTATGACTTTATAGAGCCCAACCCCGATGAGGATCCTGCTCTGTCAGAGTGTGATGGACAGCAGATCAGTCATGTGTCTTGTATAAAGGTATGAATTGTCTGTCTATAATCTATGATGTGTCAATATACACGCTCACGCCTAGACGCATTTACTCATGACACATTTAGCTGTCATTTGGGGAAAACAATGACATAATAATAAAAATATGGGAAATCTGTGGGAGGTGTCTGGAAGATCAAATTCATTTGTATTTATTGGCATGTTTTGTGTGTCTCTTTGTTTGTGTGTGTGTTTTAGGAACTGGAGAAAGTTCTTAACATGTCTCACCAAAGTAAAGATAAAGACAGTTGGAAAGAGGAGTCAGGGTGAGTTTATTATTCACTACCACAGTTAGACAAACAACATGTTTGAGTTATGTGTTAAGTGATAATGTTAAAATAAATAATTTGTTACAAAATGTATTCAAATCAAAGTTCATAGGCGTGCAAGAACAGTAGGGAATTTACTTATCACAGATTTTAATGGGTCACCAGGGTTGCAAAACGGATGAATCAACCTATTGTTAAGAAATCGAATGAATTTACAATCTATATAAAAAACACATGTACAGAGATACTGATGTATCACACTTAACCTTGTGTAAGCAGATAGCGTCTAGCCAATGTCGACTGCCACTGGGCGAGAGGCAGGGTGTACACTGCACAATACACAGATTGCCAGTCACAGAGATTTGCACAGTCACACAGATTCTAATCACAGAGAGGTCTTTGGACTGTAGAAGGAAGCCCAAGCAGCCAAGGAAAAGATGCAAACTCAGCACAGGAAGACCCTAGCATCGAGCAGGACTCAAACCCAGAACTTTTTTTTGCTGTGTACCAACACTGCTAACCACTTCACCAGCTGGTCTGGCCAATGTATGTGAGCACCTAAATACCAGTTGCACGATGAAAGCAGCTATTCTGAACAGGACGGTGTACTACGAAGTCTCAGAAAATCATGTGCTGCATTGATTTACTGTCATGCGGTCAAAAAGAGTTTACATTTTTCAAAATTGCATATTTCTATGTGTACAACTATATTCCTGTCAAAATTGTAGTGTATAAACTCATGAATTGAAAATTGTCTTGTCTGCCATTTTGGATGACAATAACTTTCATCCTGAACTTGTTTAGGTCTGATAAGGAGCAGCTAGTTGAGGAAGAGGATGATGAACTGAAAGAAGTCATGGATCTGAGGAAGATTGCTGTTCAGCTTTTGCAACAGGAGCAGCAAAATAGGTGTGTGGTTCTTACTTCTCCTCTAGCAAAGTAAAAGAAAGACATCTCACCAAATCTTGAGTCTATCTCTCTCTTTTGCTGTGTTTGCTTTACTCCTTATCATATCATATCATATCTTATTAGCTTTTATTTGGTTTTGTTTTTCCTCAGTATTTGAACAGTACACGATGTGAAAAATTCCTCTCACCACCCTTGTGTTTGTGGATTCATTGTCCTGTTTCTCAATTTCCAGACAAAGGTTTTTCCTTATGTCCCTGAATATTGCAATGTCATCAAAAAGCTACTGCTTTCACCACTGCAAATCAAATTCTTTATTAGCTTTACTTTATGTTCTCTCTGTCTGCCCCTGATCATCTCTTGTACCCTGCTTTGTCCCTTGGCTCGGCTGCTGCACACTTGATATGTGGCTTGTAGACGGCGATCCTTAATTTGCAGAGCAGAGAGTCTAATTCACCGACGGAGAGTGACTGGCCGGGCGCACAGGTAGTACGAGAGATTTTCTTTATCATCATTTAGAGACAGTTTTTATGTCACGCTGGGTAGAACACCACTGGTCATGTCAAACAAACCGACACAGTTGTTCTCAGCAAGGACATTATATAATTGTTCCTATTTAAAACATTCATTCCTATGTGACTCAGCATGAGCTAATCTGAGAGGTCACGAAAATGATTCCATCTTATAATTAAAAATAGCTCACTTTTCCTGTTAGCTGGTGTTTGAAAAAGCGCTGTTGTTAAAATGAAGAGTCGCCTAGAGCATAAAGAGGTTTTCTTTCTGTCTGCAGATTCCTAAGTCACTCTGGAAGCTCCAGCAGCAAACCTAAGCCCCCGCCTCAGACCGCCCGTAGGTACGTACTATACCACTGTACCAGCACATGTCCAGCCCTATCAAACAGAAGTGTTTAAAGTTGAAGCCATATAAAGGTGCCTAAAAAAACATCCATAAAAATCTCCAGAGGCAAATATTTCATTTTCATTATGATATAATGACAACATCTGATCCTAATGGGATGGATATTTGTAACATGTTAAATAAAGCAACAAGGTAAATGTTTCAGGTCAGGAACGTTAGGGATCTGTAGGTATACTGTATAGCCTAGTGGCAGATAAACAGTTATAGCAGACTGGTAATGACATAATGTTCGTTTAACCAAAACCATAAACTGAAAAGGGAAACGCTGGGCGAAAGAGAGCTGGGCTAAAAATGCAGGTTTTTGAAGAAGTTACAGTTTCATCTACAAAAGTGCTATGTAGCAACAAGACACATGATGGTCATACTGCATCAGCAAGGACTCTCAGCAAGTTTTCTAGGTGACAGGTGTTTCCAGATGTGCTCACCCAAGCTCTTCTGCAGAAGCACAAAGAAACAGGCATGTGGGACAAACAGTGCATGAAAACACAAGAGCCGGGGAGCAGAAACTCTGAAACAGATGGCTCTTTGTCTGCCAATGGCTGGAGAGAGCTACAAGACAATGACAATCCGCAGGCAACAGGGAAGCTTGGTGGCAGCTTGGGGCTGCATTTGACCAGAATTAGTGGTTTCCTCAATGGTGGGACATACAGACAGTTTCTGATCCTCCAGGGAGGCATCTGATCAGTCCCAAATTCCTTCTGTAGCATGACAACAAGCCCAAACATACAGCCAGGGAGTCCAGCAACAGATGGTATGGCCCCCACAGTGAGGCAGTCAGTCTGGGATTACATTAAGAGACAGATAAATCGTAAATCCAGAGGACTGTGGCGAGTTCTCCTACTGACTGACTACCTTGAAAAACTGGTGCAATTCTAAATGCAAAGGATGGTCAAACCAAATATACTGATCTGATTTATGGTGATTTTTCTGTTTCCTGCACTTTGTATGATAACAGGCATTTTTTTACAAGTGCCCAAAACATAGGCAGTGTATACTCTACTGTATATCCTTTGCAGAGTCAGAAAAATAAAGGCTGTTGTCTCTTTATTCCAGTGCTTCTCTGGATGAAGGAAGTAGTGGAGCATCAGTGCTTAGTGGACAGGTACAAACTCTTTGTGTCTCCCATTCCTCATGTGATGCTGTTTTTCTTGAACACAGAGAATAATTTTATTTTCCAACGTCTGCCTTTACAGCCTTCTTCTTCCTGTTCCTTTGATGGCACCCTGAAGACAGATCAGTCAGATTCAGAGCCAAGGTGGCCTGAAGTCCCACCCGTCCTCAATCAGAATGAAGATCGCAGAAGGAACAAGTACCTGAGAAAAGACTATCTAAAGGTGAAGAGTGCACACAAGTCCCTGAAACCTTAACAGTCTAGTCTGTAGTTGATAAATAGATTTTCTAAAGAAGAACTTTATTTGTTGACTGAGGATAAATTCTCCCCCTCGGATGATACATTTTGTATTAGCGTCAGTATCAAACCAGTTTTAGACTCTCTCTAAATTCTAGTTGTTCCCCTAGTTTATTGGAATGAATTGATTTTTCTTTGTGGCACTCACAGAACAGAAATATTACATTTGAAGAACAAATCAGAAATGTGCCTGTGCAAAAATAACACCCTAGTGAATCTGGAATATCCACAGACTTCACAGTGGGCACTGTTCTCATAGGATCTAAATACATACATCTACAGCAAGTACATACGTGTTTGTTATTTAAAAATATGTCACCCTGAGGTTTGTGGATTTTCCAAAGTAGCCAGGATGTGGTCTATGGAGATGTAAACTGCTGTTGAATAGTTTTTCTTTTTAATTCTTTGAGCACCAGAAGTTTCCTTCTCATTTCTTGTATTTGGGTCACAGTAAAGTTCTAGGTCAGATATCTCTGAGCCTTTCCCAACAACACCCGCATTCCTTGATGCCGTTACCAGCATTGAGAAAGTACATCAGTATGATATCGGCAACATAATCAACAACCAACCACTTGAATGTTTCTGTCCATTCAAGCCAAACAAGCAGTTACGAATCATAAATTTTTCTTTTCTGACAGTACAAATGCCAGAGTGCTCGGAAAAACTCCAGCGGGCATGACGACTCCGAGGTGCGTGCAACTGTCATCAAGTTTTAACAAAATGTTATTATCATCTCAGAACTTGTCACAGTGCTGTCACAATGTTCCTTCTCTATGTAAATTATTATTTTGTCTCTTAGGAGGGTTTACGCAACACTGACTTCACCACCACTCTGACTGTGTTTGGTCTAAAGCCAAGATCAGGTAACACGGAAATGGCTTTGACTTCTATTGTGTTAAGTTTTTGGCCCACTGTTTTAACTTTTTATTACAGGGTAATAAACATCGGACCACAGGGTTATTATCTTTCAATTATATGCAAATGAGTATCAACTATATCTGTACGTGGTGAAAGTCATGTGAAGTGTGACAGCAGTGCATGCCTAATTGCATGCTCTCCTCTTTTTTTCTCTTTCTTTTCATTGCATCTTTCTGGATGCAATGTATTCCTAAGACTTAGTATCACCAGAAGCTTAAGTAGAAATGGAAACAAGTTAAATATCAACATATTTGAAAGTTGAATTAAAATAAATAATTTTTTTCTTTCTCATGGATTTGCTGTTTTAGTGAATGGACAACAGTCCCTTAGTACAGGTAGCTGGCACTAATAATATGATAGAATAATAGAATGAAGCTAGGATAAACACTAGGGCAGTGTTTTTTTGTAACCTAAGACTCATATCTGTTGTTGATGTGAACAGTTTCCTCTTCACAAGAAGCCAGGATAGAATTTTAGGTGGAGTCTCAGTTGGCTTTCTCTGGAAGTGGGGAAAGGATTCACAGGAATTACTTTAGAGCATTGTGTTATGTATGTAAGGACAAAGTGCAACAGGAACGACGATTCCCATCAAGCTTTATTTGGGTACATTAAGAAATCATACAAATATATTTTTATCATCCCATATTTATAGCTATACTTGTCCTTATATTTATAGCTATACAGTTCAGCAGGTAATTAGCATTTTACATTTGTTCCTGTTTGAGGTGCATGACTTTTTTATATCATCATAATCTTTGGGCACCACAACTTTCATTCTCATTATGTTCTCAATTAATCCACTCATTATGTCTGAACAATAGTCAAATCTCACTCCTCATTCATTTCCAGGGATTTATATGAAATTATGAAATGTACCCAAATGATAAGAGCCTCTCAAAACCCTCCAATTCTTTTAGATGTGGATTTGAGAAGTCTGAATAGTTCTTCTCTGTGTTTGATCACTGACCTGCAGCCTGGTGAGAAACATCTCCTCCTTTGCTTTTCTTTAAGTCTGCAGAACGCTGCAGCTTGGGTTTTGATCAGAACCAAGACATCAGAGATCAGAGCACACTACTCCAGTGCTCAAGTCTTCACTGAAGTCTAAAGTCTACACTAGCTCCCAGTCCTCTATGAAAAATACTTTAAAGTTCTGTTCCTGGTCTATAAATCACTGAATGGGTTAGGTCCAGAATACATAAGTGAAATGGTAATAGAATATAAACTCAGTAGGGCTCTGAAATCTGCTGATTCAGGTCAACGTTGTACTGTTAAATGATGTAAAGCACATAGAGTTAGCTTGTGTATGAGCTGGGTTAGAGTTGCATAAGTGATCTGACTGAAAATTGACCTCTGCTTGTAATGTTTGGGAAGATGGAGAAGATACAACAATCTGATTAACATAGGAGTGAAAAAGTCAATAATTTTCAACATAAGAGCTGAAAGCATATTACCCTCTTTGAATTGAGCCTATGTTTCTAAATACATATTTTTCTTGGAATTGTTAGACGTTATGTTTCCAGACATAAAGGCGCCTACAATTCTAGCAAATCCTTTATTAAAAGAAGTGGAAAGCATAAATCAACAATGATATTTGTTTTTTTACACAGTGTAATTTATCGCAGTCAGTCACGCTCATATGAAATAGTGTTACCAATAACACCATATTTTTTCCTGATAACAGGGAAGATTTTTGTTTTTCCTGTACACTATCTCAAATTTAGAACAGTGCACTTTATTTATTATTTCAGCCTTCACCAGAGGAAGCCGTCAGGAGTACAGCTCGACAGACCCCAGTTTCACCATGAGAAGGAAGATGGAGCACTTGAGAGAGGAAATGGAGCAGATTGGACTTCTACGGCAGGTCAGAAGCCTCACATCTTGTTTATGCCTTCACATTTGGCACAAAGCAACGGGTCATTGTTGAGCCAACAAAGCTGCAGTGTTTCTATCTCTAAGTAACATCTAGATGAGGAGGGCATGTTTCCTTATAAAGTGTTTCCATTTAGTGGAATGGATCTGAAATGAGTAATCACCTGTCATTGAATCCACCATTATCTACAATGAAAACACTATGTTCATGAGGTGAAATGTCCTTTGCCAGTTCCTGGACAAAAACAAAGGGTTGTTTTATGTAAGTTATGTATTGGTTTACAATCAATCTCCGTTGAATCACAGAAGGATTAAATTACCAACATCATGTTACAGACAGTCAGACACACCCTAAACTTAGGAAAATGTGCTTTGTATTCCTGGTTTTAAAATACCAACCCAGAAAACAAGGAAGACTGATGGAGGAAAATCATGTGGATAAGACAAGATACATGTGGGCCCAGTGAATGCGTTCTGCCATGTTATTCATCTGGCAGAAAAAGCTGCTGTTATGTATGAGATCAAAGGAAATTGCAGCAACTATAACCTGTCAACACTTGTTGTAGAAATGGTAGCTTCGTGAAAAGCTTACAGATGAGTGAAGTCAAAGAAAGGTGTGCCAGTTCAGAACAACCATGACATCATTGAACCAGGGACAGTTGTTCTGCACTGTACTTTGTGCTACTTCAAAGGTACATTATTTACAGGTTCCTGGTATTTTCCAAAACAGTAATTGCAAAGTGTTTTATAGAAGGTAGAAACAGATGAGGGGATACTGGACCCACATAAAGAAGTGTTCACAGACATATACAGACGTGGGAAATTGTTGCAATATCAAGATGCAACAACACTTAACACTAAAATGAAAAAAAGGCGTGTGCTGACAATGCTTTCCACGCTGAGAAGCAGATAACAGATATTCCCTTCAGAGCTTTGAGGACTAGTTACCTCTGAACATTTCAATGTCTACTCGTCCATTGTCTTAGAAGTTTAGATTGGAAAACGTCAACTACTATGTCCAAGGTTTTCAAGGTTGAGAATGAACTTTGAGACTCAATAAAATCATCACCATCATTGCCAATTATTACACAACTTTTAAGTCCATGGAAAATGTTGTGGATGGAAACTGCAGGAGAATCCCAAAAGAACCAGGCAGGTTTATAACAAAGGAACAGAGTGCATGGACCAGATTTTCATATTTACAGAAAACAATCAAGGAATATAGAGAGAAGAATAACATCCTGTTCATCATAAGTGTACACAGAACAGAAAGAACGTCATCGGAAATAAAAAAGTGATCAGTATCAATCCTAAGATGTATTACGACTATGAAACTCAGCAGCGTATCTCATGTTGTTTCTCTGCTTTGTTGCCTGGATCATGATAAACGCTGTCAGATAAACCAAGATGGAATCACTGGACTTTTCCAAATTAACCGCAGCGACAGTTCTAACCCACCCACTCACCCACACATTACAACACCAACAGGCTTGATCTTAGGTATAGATTGTATTCATAGTTAAAAAAGTGCAACCTTGACAAAAACAAGTGGTTGCATTTACATCACTGACCGGGAGTCAGTGGATGGCCAGAGATGGATCGCAGACCACATATTTGAATAGACAAGGAGATTACACCCTCCCCCCATGTACCTTACAACCAACAACTGTCGAGTCAGGTAATGAAAACTGTACTGCAGTAAATCCAGTGCAATCCAGCTGGTGAGGAACACCATGAATTGTTGCTTAAATATCTAGAAAAAAACAGTAAGTGGACTGTGACTTTGTTCAGCACTACATTTCCATGACTTCGCTATATTGATGATTGTTTTTATACTGACAGCAAAACACCTGTGCCTGATTGCATTTCTATAAGTGTCTTCGTCTCAGCTAATATTTCACTTTTAGCAGCAGATTTGTCCAGATATGCAAAATCTAAATAGTATTTCCTGTTGATATGATCACACAAATAGCATTTACAGTAGTGACATTACTTGGTAAATATTACCAAACATGACTGACTCATGCAGCAAAAAAATGAATGTCAAGCATTTTTTTGAACCACAAAATTATTTTTTTGTTTTGTTTTGTCAGTCAGTCATTGCTCATTTCTAATGTGTTTGCAGAACATTGAGTCCAGGCTAAAGGTTCTGCTCCCAGATGATGTTGGAGCTGCTTTAATGGACGGCGTTGTCCTTTGTCATTTAGCCAATCACATTTGTCCTCGGTCTGTCGCCAGCATCCATGTCCCCTCGCCTGCAGTGGTAAGGAGATAAAATCTTCAAAAATGGGCTTTTTATGTGAAATCACAACTGCCCTAAAGCTATAGATTCTTGAAAAACACAATTTTGTAATAGTAAATTATAATAAATAAAATATAATAATAAAATAATAAATATTATTATGATTAAAAATATTATAATAAAATACAAATAAATATTATATAATAATAAATATGAATAAATAATATAATAATTATATTATATCTATCTATATATCTCTCTCTATATATATATTGTTATATCTATAACAATTATATATTAATAATTATATATATTAATAAATATTATGATAAAAATTATAATTTTTAAACTCCATGTAGCAAATTGCAATTACATATAATTTGCCTAATTTGCAGGCTTATGATATGCATGATATTTGTTCTATTTGTTATTGTGACCATGACTAATATTCTGTCTTCCAGCCAAAGCTAAGCATGGCTAAATGCCGTAGGAATGTGGAAAACTTCTTGGATGCTTGTAAGAAGCTGGGTGTCCCACAGGTAATGAATTTCTTTTATGATTGTTGTTTGCATGTCTGAAACATAAAACAGCATCCCTAGTAGAAATCTTCCAAATACTTAAAGTGAAAGCAGAAAGGTCTCAGCAGATGATGCACTATTAATAGCCCACGCCCAAATGGAACGAAATTTCCTGTCTACCTACAGTGAATGTCTATTTAAAACACACAACACACATATTTTCTTACTTAATTCCAGAGGTATTAGCTCACACAATTAGTTTTGATGAGTTGATCCAGCTATTGAGACAGCTTTCAATGAGATTTCTGACTTGTCAACCACAAACCTTGTCAAACACTGTAAAAATGTTTAAATAAACATGACAACCAGAACAACATAGCAACGGTTAATATCTCAATATCAAAACCACTGCAAATCCATTTAAAAGAATCTGCATAGGTTACACTATATCCTTTGGAGGTATGCGAGGACATATGTTCTCCTTTATTTGAGTGAATGTGCAAACGTTGTGCAAACCACATCTGTGGGTTTTGTTCTCTTTTTTTTTTTCCTTTGCTGTGGCTGATGAAAGATGTATGTGCTAATTCAGGACAAGCTTTGTTTGCCCCATCACATCCTGGAGGAGCGTGGTCTGGTGAAGGTGGGTGTGACTGTTCAGGCTTTGCTGGATCTTCCTCCGTCTAAGCCTACACAACTGTCAGCTGTTTGACATAAGCCTGAAGGTTTGTGTCCAACACCTTGATGCCAGGGACCGGAGAGCCCCACGGGGTGAGGGCCCAGAGGACGGTGGGTCTTTGGGAGACATCTTCTGCCTGACTGAAACAGGAGACAAGAAGGTGAACTACCTCAGTCTCCTAATATGATGTCGGCTGCTGCCCACTTCCCGTCCATCACATTTTCACTTGTATCCTGTTCCTAGTCATCCTGTGTACGTGTGTGGACATGTGACTGTGTGTTTCCTGAGCTGTATAGTTTGGACGTGCAGAGGAGAGACAGACAAGACAGTGGGTCTAGACAAAGACCTGTGTGTATCCCTCACAGCACGCTCAGTGATCATTGAGCCTGCAAGTGCCAGTAGGCCTACTGACCACTTTTTGATGCTGGCACCGGACGCATTGGCAGTGAGGTCGTAACAGACATGAAACTCACGCTTTCATTAAAGAGACCTAAGCCACATGTTGGCCTCATAACCACAAACCACTGACTGACCTCAAGGGGTCCTTACACTCTTTGAGTTTCTCTTCTTTTTTGTGATTTTTTTTTTTTATTCCCCATGAGAATTCATTTTTGAATTTATTAGTGTTCTGTTTTTTTTTTTTACACGTTTTGCATCAGATCCTTACTGTATATTTTTCATCAACCAAGCCTGATTCACAAGTAGTTGTGATTTATTGGTAAAGTATTGCAATCACACCCCTGCGTTATTGAGTCACAGTGCAGGGGCTCGTCTCTGAAAAGAAACTGGAATTTGGATTTGATGCACTGAGAGAAGTCACGCTGCTGTAGACATTCTACCCGTTTTCCCACAAACTCTGGTCTGCTTTTCACATCTGTAAAGTCTTATACCAACTCATGCACAACTACCTGCTGAAATTCTTTCTCAATACAAACCTGCATGCTCCAGGGGAAATGACAACAACCACTGTGAGAACGTGTGCTTGGCTGTGGCCGAAAACATGGTGGTTCAGTTTTGTAGCATTTTTTTCAGCGTACATGCAAGGTTTCTGTTTTTGAAAGATTTTATGCTTTCTTCCCAGACACAAAGGTCTGTGGGTTAGACTCAGCAGAGTTAGAAATGTATTGCTTTGCAGAACCTCAAATGAACCATGTTTATACTGTCTGTGGTCACGGTGCTGCTTAGGGGAAATCACTCCTGCAAATCTTTTTATTGTACAGTAGCATGGCCTTATCTTATTACCAGGCCACCCTGCACTGTGTGTTTTCCAATACAATTCATTTTTTCAGGGAAATGAAATTATTTACTGTATTTATTCTTTTCTTTTATATTTATATTGTTGCTATGTGCATCATAACTTTTACTTTGCTCAATCAGGTGTGGTACGTACTTTCTAAAGTCTGAAGTTAAAAATGAGCAGCTAACTAGTTTTTAAAATTGACTGACCTCAGTTCAACATGTAAATCACAACAAATGTTTTTCAATAGAGCTGCCAACAGTGATCATATTTAACTGGATAGCATCCAGTTACTTCAGTGGCAAACATGCAAGAGTGGATCATGTTGATATATGTTTATTTTCGCCAAGTCCAAATTTTGAAATTATGGAAAGCTATGTGACAGCATAACATAACTGTCAGCCCCTCATTATGTTGTACACTCTTATAGCAACACTCATATTTATAAGTTATTATTTCTCCATATTTTCAGCAGAAGGTTGGCATGTCTTGGCATTTTGGGCTAGAATAGAATTTCCTCAGGCAGCTGCAGTGCCTCAATTTATTTTCAGATGTGACAAAAACAAAAACATATAGCGGTAGGTACAAACAAAGTTAATTGTGGGTTCATTATAAAAATAGGAACTTCAGCTTTGACTATGAGGTAATTACAGGTAAGAACCTTTTTAGGCTTTGTAGGTTCAGTAGCTGAAACATCTCAGAAAGGTACTTAATGCAACTTTAAAACATTTTCAGTCCACAAGTGTCATCATGTTAAACAGCATTGCAACATCTAAAATACAACATATTGTGCCTTAAAGGAAGGGTGTCTGCTTTTTTCTGCAGTCTTGTATAATTATCTAAAACTTTTATAAAACTCCCTTTTAATTGTTTTGCTCCATCAATTATAGTTTTACTGAGTCACTTCACTCCCTTGTACCAGTTTTTACACCTACAAGTGTCTCCACTGTCACTGAGTTTTGGCTAGCATGTATAAGCTCTGTCGTCATTTGCACGTCATGGTACCACTATCACCTGTTGTTCATGTGGTCACAACTCTACATGCAAATACTGTTCCTGAGAAAATACTCTGCCTGCCTTCCTTTAAATGGGCTGATCAATAATGTGCTATCATGTTCCAAAGAATGGATGCCACAGGGCTTCCAGTATATCAGGCACTGAGTGTAAAATATGCACAGATCATCACAGAATCGCATCTTACACATTTTCTTACACGGGAAATCCCTGTGGATTTTTATGTATGACAACAGTGCACTGTGCTTACCAAGTGCTGCCTCCTGCTCTATTTTTGGGCCAGTATCACTGACAAACCTCTGGAAAAATCCCCACCCGTCCGACAGGTTGACTTTTATGCTCCTGGCTACCATATACTGTGGGCTATTTATGAAACACACAGCTTTTTAAAAGAAGACACATATTTAGATAAACATCCATAGCAAAATAATACTATAAAGTGTGTCTATCGTGCACAACAGTGATCTGCATCACAGACATCATGCATATTCACCACATTCACAATGAGGTGTAACCTATGTCGGGTTTGCTGTGACAGATATTAGGGTTTAGATGTTAAAGATGGTACCAAATACCTAAAAATGGTGTATAAAGGCTTTAGCTTACAACATCTGGCCTGCTTTTTTATACATCACTGCATATATTGTACTAAGTTTTGCCAATGACTCATTGTAGGAATTCAAGTGAGTGGAAAGTAAAAAAAAAAAAAAAGCTTTGGGAATTAATAGGTTAAGGCACAAAAAGAGAAAGAAGTCGTACTCTAAAGAGAATGGTCTTTAGCTCAATCATCATCTGTGGTTATGACTTTGGGATTAAAGGTGATTATCAATCATATGGGAATCATAGAGAAATTGAAACATACATCATGGCATGCCATCTGTTAAAGTCCTGTGAACAGCATAATAGCAATGCAAAAAATACAGTTGTTTCACATAATACATCCTGCACAGGGTGTGGTATCACTTTCATTCAAACCATCACACGCCCTGACAGCTCGTCATGCCATGATGATATCTGAAAGCTTTTATTGTACCACTGCAGGACACTGGTGGAGGTGCCATACAGACTCACCCACTGTGTGAGTTCTGCATGGTCACACGCACTATATGCCCAGGCATGTTATATTCCCTAAAACTGTTATTCAACTGAATTTTTTGCAGCCATACAGAATTATTTTGTTTGTTATCAGTTTCTTTGTAATTGCCTTTAGCATTTATGTCCTGCTGGAACATGCACGTGAGAGCCAGTCAAGTGTTTAAAACTCAAATCAATCTGTAATTTAATTTAAGTTGTTCACACTTGCATATAGCGCCATGACAGGGTAAATTGCTGAGCCAGCAGTTTACCAGTCCTTCAGTCCTTTCTTATTTAGTTGGATGACTTTTATCTGTTAATTACAAAAGAGCTGAAAAACTGCATGCACTGCCTCATCACATGTTACGGGACTGATGCCTTATTCTTGTTTCACCTGTTTCAGACGCTAATGTATATCACATTATCATATTGTTAATATTTGAATTCAGTCAAGTGCCATATCATGATGGTATCCTTTCATCACAGTCTTTACTGCTCGATCATCAATTACTGTGGAAGTTATTAACACGTGTAGACTGCCGTCTGTTAATGGTTTTATGGCATCAAGCCTGAATAGCAAATCAAACAAACACACTCGACTGTATCACGGGTATTCAGATGGTTTGTGTAAACATGGTGTAAACTGATGCCAAATTTCAGCGGTTTAAGTCAGACAAATCAGCTGGGTGTCTTCTAAATGTGCAGATGCCTCACTATCAAATGAACTCATTGTGGTTCCATGTACAGTGTTTCCTTGCTGAGCTGTGGCGGAGGTATAGTAGCACAACAAAGGAATTTAATATGAAGGACTGTAGAATGAACTCATTAGCTTTGGTGAAGCTTTCATAGGTATTTTGGCTCAGAGGGGCTACGGATTTCTTTCCTCATTACTTACAGTGGAGACATATCACAAAGGGATTTTGTCAGGGCAAGTGTGGATTGGATGTGCATGTGAGAACTGTCTTAAGGCAGACTTATAAAAATATATGACCCTATCCTATAACAGATGTGCTTGGTTTTTTAAACAATAGCATACCTGTGAACATGTTATTTTACCTTAAAAACAATCTACTTCTTTATAATTTGGTTGTTCTACTGTACAGATCCAACTAATACATAGGCTTCATGGAAGGTTTTTTATGAGGCCTAGGGGGGAAAGCTTTTTTTTGTTTTTTTTTTCTGAGGAAGAGTAATGAGTAATGTAATGTCAAAGTAGTACAGAGTTACATCCCGATAGCTGACAGCTACAAGTGCTGATACATTCATTGTTACATTATCCATTACTGGTTCACAGGCCGTAACAACTGTCAGGACTTTGTTTGTTATGGTTTAACAACTTCCATCTCATCCAAAGAAAACAGTGATACGGTGAGTCATGTCTTAATACTACACTGCCGGGAAAATTCAATCCCATGTATATAAGCTTTTTGTATTTTAAAACAAATGCATGCAAGAAGACTGATAGACAAAGCTGAACTTCTGTACATATCGTCTGTATAAATTCCAGCGTTTTTTTTAAAAAAAACAAACAAAAAAAAACAAAACAAATGTGGTCAAAATACAATAAAGACGAATTCTTTGCAGCTTAAAGCTGTCCTGTGTTTATTACGTGCATTTCTGGCACCTTTTGTGAACTGCTGCCTAAACCAATGTCTGCTGGTAATACAATGATTTATTACAGCATGCATCAGCTCGTAAAGTACACCACTATAATTAGTGACTACCTCGTCACTGGTTTCTTTAGAAGTTTTAGGTCAATGTGAAAGATAAAAACAAATTGGGGGAGTGGACTTTTTACATTGTGTTGATGCATCAATATCAGTACAGAAAGACATGGGATATAATGAAAGGCAACCAGCCATTTAATTTCAACATCAGCACATCAGACACCATAAACCATAAACAAAATCAACAGTCACTGTTCAAACTTGTGTCTTCGATATTGCAATTGAGATAGTAAAACCTTCATGTGGCACTTGTGATGTTTTGATCTTTCCCCTCCTTGGCTCCAAAAGTTCCTGGCCTCATTTTTCCCAGTGAGATCTAGGTCACATCGCCTACTTAGAGCCATTTTCTCTTTTTGGTTTGCACAGCTTGAGCTTGTCATTGTTATTCCCATGTTAAGCTTGACACTGTTTGTTCGCTCTTGGACATTTGTCCAAGGTTAGGGCTATTTTTATCCCTGTGGATGCCTGCTCTGGGGACTGCAGTCAATGTCGTTAAACTTACTGAACTGCCTTTATAGTTTTCATGTACAGAAATGACTTAGTCTGTGCTCATTCTCAGAGACTTTTTGCCTAACATCCGAACTGCAAACCACCTTTTTAGCATGGAAAACATTGTGATGAGATGTTTTGTTGGAAAATGTTAATAAGGTATGAAGAAGACAAAAACGACATATAGTTCAGGGAACCTCAGACTGATGTACGAGCACACACACGCTAAAAATTCATGGTTCCTACAGGTATTTTTCTTGGAAAAGAGGATGTTTGGCATGGATCCCTGATAAATATCAGATAATAACAGACAACTGTCTTCTGTTTTCACCTCTTCTCTGTCTATTTTTCCATTTCCTGTTGTTTTTCTCCTCTCTCATGGTGAGCCTGTGTTCCTCAGCCTGCCTTTTCTGACCATGTGCTCAGGGGTCCCTAAACCCCAGTTCTTTAGCCATGTGCACGACTCGTCATCCTCAACCTCAGTGTTTCACTCATTTTTTCTGTCGTTATGTATAATTTTCCTGAGAAACTTCCAACTTCTTTCTTTCCAGAACCCTTTCCTGTCACCCTTTTTTCTGAGCTGCCACTCTAATCATTTTTCAAATGGTTTGAAAAATGGTTTGACTTTTTCTACACAAAAATGTTTTCAGGTCTGGTTCTTTGTGTCTGTGTGATTTGTGCCTCATAGATGAGCCTGTCCAGCTGTGCCATGTTACCTGCCTAATGTATCTTATGCCCTGCTGCCTGCCAAATTCCTTTCCTGTCGTAGCCTGTTTGGACCTGTTGGTCTGTCTCTGCTGTTGGATCACTGACCTGATTAAACACAACTGACTGAACATACCTGTTAAATAAAAAAAAAAAAAAAACATGTCTTTAAGACAATTAAAACATCTGTATGTCCTCACACACATCCAGTCAGTAGCCTCTTACAGTAGGCCAGGCTAAAAGTATCTCAAATAAAAGCTGTAAGCCCCCCCCATCCCCCCCCCACCTGATACAGAAGGATTTACACACACCTCAAGTTTATCAAAATGAATAAAATTTGAATAAAGACATGACGATCTAATCGGCATCGAAACTTATCGTCATCTTATTTTGACGTTAGCACAATCTTTCATGTTTCTGGCAAGTGCATATCAGCCATGGGCAGATTATAAGAAACAGGGCACCTAGGCACAGACGTAAAATTCCCGTATATCTCCTGCGATTGTCAGAGCAACCACGTGATTTACTGTTAGTTTGTGTTTACTCACGTTTATGTGTCTCTTTGTAGTTTTATGTCTTATTAGCCAGTTTGTAAACTGTACGAAGGACATGGTATGATACATTAATTAGTTCAGAATATCAATAAAAGTTAATGTTATTATATCCAAAGTGAAATGTCTAATGGAAATATTGAAATTCCCAACAAACTTAGAAATACATGTGCAGGCATTTGTTTAGTTCGTACCAGTAATTTAACTGCAAAGACAAACAAACAAACAAAAATCACAAAATATAAAAAACAGGGCAAACAAATGTCAACAATTATAAGTTTGCAGTGGAGGAGAGATTTATGATCTTGAAGTCATGAATTTGTTGACTGATGAGTTGATTGCTGGGATTTATTGCTTTGTCACTACTTTGAGGGCAAATTCCTCACGAGAAACTACAAGTACAGCATGCAGCGTGTATTTTTATTGTGTCCAAGAGCTTGGTCTTGAGGGATTTCCTGGGTTTACATGTAAGGTGCCTTGAGACAATTTCTATTGTGTATTTTGGCAAAATACAAATGAAACTGAATTGACAGTACATTTTTGATAGTACTTGCTTTTGATGACTTAAACTAACAAGATAAAAATCAACTTCAACTCAGATTTATCAATCGAATTTATTTATGAAGTGTCAAATCAATAGAAAAACAATTGACATTTTACACAGTAAGGTGAAGACAGTTTAGCATCCTGCCCAGTGTCAGAGACCTCTGTCTCTGGTCGCAGGTCTTGGCTCCTCCTACAGCATAATAACCTAAAACAGAGCCTACATCTAAAAAGACGGGGAAGGGGAAGCCTATTTAAAAACTGTGTCATAGTTAGATTCTGGGCTGAGTAAATGTACACACCACCTTCCATAATTTCTGTGGAGTGTCTTGGCATCTTTAGGTGATTAGTTATGTAATACACATTACAAGCATTTAAGTCAAATTAGACCACAGGACGGACGCACCTGGACAAAATCTAACACAACAAAGTGAAATTAACAGTGCTTCATATAATACATCAAACACAGGATGAGAGAAAAATAAGATCCAAGTCATTTATGGGCTTCCTCTCCTGAGTTCGCAAGTAGTTCTCAACTGGTAAAGTTACTTTTTGGCTGCAGCAACAACAACACCAGTCAGTGGCAATGTTACCATGGATTAGTCACATTTCCTCACAACTATTATTATCTCCTTTGTAAATCCAGAATTGGTTTTCTTGTTTGCCTAAATAAACTGACTCGTCTGCTGTCAGCAACTGAAATCCACCTAGAAATATCATCAGAGCTGCATCCATATAGAAACACTGTGCCACTTTGTAATAATGGTCTGTAAATATAAAATGTAATAGGATTACGCCTTCATTTTGATACGTAGTCCTGTCATAGTATCATAATAACTAACATAATAACTAGTGTCATAGCTAATTATAGCTTCTGAAAACTGAGCGCTCACATGGCTCAGCATCCATCCTGACCTTCCACTCAGCGCTACTGACCTTTTTACTTTATCTTTTGGGAGCTGACATACATTAAAAAAAAAAAATCTGTCAGAAAAACAAAAATGTTGCACAATTCAAACATGTGGTTGTTCCCATGCATTATTAATGCATTTTTTCAGTTCAATTTTAATTATTCTTGTCTAGTTTTAGTTTAAAAAAAAGAAGATATTTCAAATTAGTTGTGTTAGTTACATTTTAGTCTCTTTTGTTCCCATGCATTTTTAATATATAACCATTTTGAAGCTAAAACTGTCGCTATATTTGTTGTGTACAGTTACCATGGTTGCAGGTTTTGTAACACAGCGTCAGGTGGAAATAACACCACTCGTCCTCAACACTGTCTCCAGGTGCTGCAGGTATTGGAATTAAAGCTCATCTAAGAGGTGGGTGTTACAGCATGTCTTGAGGGTGGCTGAGAAAAGTCTTGCTCTCATCCCTCCTGGACATTTACAAAAGACAGAGGCAGAAAAAAACCCTCTCCATCCTGAGAAACCCCTTCCAACCTTCCCATGGACTTTTTGATCTCTTGCCATCTGGTAAAAGTTATATCGTTCCAAAAAATCAAGGACATCCGTAATGTACAATAGTTTTTTCCTGCAGGCCATGAGACTGCACACTCCCACAAACAGTGATCCTTTTAGGAAAATGACATTATGTCTAATTTAATGTTTCTTATAACCTGTCGCTAACTTGTTTCAACTTATTACATTTGTACTTTTAGCATAGTCCCTATCTTTTTGTTCTCTTTTAAATAACAACTTTTACTGTCTTGTCTTTGAATGTATTTTGCACACTGGTCCAGAGATGGTAATTTTGTTCCACTGCAGCAGCAGATACACTCACTCCATTTGTAGAAAATAACACACATTTGCAATAAAGCCACTTCCTCAATTAGGATTAATGTTTTATTCAGTGATCCAACAAAAAATATTAAACATTAAATGTTAAAATCGATTTAGTTCTTAAAAATAATATTTCGCAAACATCCCTGTAATAAAACTGTAATGATAAGAAATGCTGAGAACAGGCAGAACGCAGAGGTAACAGTCCATAATTATTGTTTCACTAAGGACAGGAGATCATACACAACCAGGTGGACAGAGGTACAGAAAAGGAGCGCCCCCTAGTAGAGGGTGTACCCCTGCCCTTCACCCAGCAGATCCCTGTGAGATAATATAGATAATGGATGGATACTATTATAATAGTGTTTCCCTGGAAGTCATGCAGAACATCTAGCTCTGCCCATTTCAACAGCACCCGCATTTATTCCAGTGAAAAGATTACTCATGAGAGCTCTCAACTTCAGCTTGTCATGCACACATGTTCTCTGTGGGACTTCCCAAGTTACTATAACTAAGACAGCCAGACACAGAGCACTGTACAGTATTTGCACTGCAGGGTCAGATCAGAGGGCACTTTATCTGGGTCGTTCTGCTGCAGGGTCAGATCAGAGGGCTAAACAGGCGCTTTAAATGTCACTTTTGTTATATTCGTTGTCCCCAGGGTCTTTGATACACACATGACTGAAATGACAAAAGCTGAATTTAGTATAACATTTTAGTATAGTCTAATCTAATCTTAGTCTCTTCATGTCAATTGAAGAGAATGGTTAACTTACTTATTGTAATTGATGTAATTCAGCACGTTTACGACAGTAACTTGTTGTAAAGTAACTTATGACATGTTCCTCCCTGTTTCTTGGTTTTGGCATTGCACAAAAGTCTGAACTGCCAGGCTGCCAAATATGGTGGAGGGTGAGTCGCACCTCAGAAGCCCCGATGCGTCCAAAACGCATCCAGGTCGTCAAGTGACTGGGTGTCAGGGCGCATGGGCGCATGCATATGTATCAAAAGACGGCGTGGCCAAGTGAAAAGGGGCGGAGGCGGATATGTTTATGTTGCCCTGCGATAAGACGAGCCGGTACGAAAGTTCAAGTAGAGGCTAATTTAGGAGATTTTTGAGAAGTAGTAAGTGACACTCCCACTTTACTACCACTCTCAGCCAAAAACGATACAGCATGATTACTCACTGATTCCCTCCAGTGGGGGCATATTTCCCAGTGATTTGAAAAAAAAAAGAAAAAAAAAAAAAAAACCAAACATACTAATATAGCCTAAAGAGTCAATCAGACTTTAGCTGTAACACTTTCACATGAGCAGGACTACAAATGGCTCAGTCCACCCACGCGGAATCAGTCTCTTCAACTCTGCCTGAAGCAACGCACGCTCATATGTTCAGGTAAGAAGCCTACCGTAAGTCCGACAGCCTTATTTGGCGTAACATTCATTTTAAAATTTTTTTTATTATTGTGTTTTATTTTGTAACTTAAGAAAAGTCAGTCTGAACGTATTTTTAACATCTTTAAGGGCTTTTTACTACGTTTTTATAGCGATTTCATGCTTTACATAAACATTAATATGGCCCCGTTAAATCAGTTAGATTCTAATTTAAAGTGTATTCGCTCAGTGCAGTGTACATTCACAAATGTACACACAAATGTGAACACAAATGTATTTGTATTGTGTATGTACACTTTGTGTGTATATTTTGTTTGGATTCTATTTAACCAATTTTACACTTTTTCTCTTTATAAACGTGTAGACTGGACTGATGGCGACTAATTCGTGGTGGATTCATCAAGTTATACTGACGCTCCTGTTTTTATCCTGGAGGGACTACGTGCATTGCAGTGGACTCACAGGTCTGTTTATTTCAAATATTAACTTTATCAATCACACGCAAGCTGTTTAATAAGCAAATGAATTTAAAGTGGCGCACATTAAATAATGTCCGGAGGCAGGAGGTGGTTGTTAGTGTAGGTCGACTGCGTGCCAACAGAAAATGCTGTTAAATTGTCAGTTCAACGCCCCCCTTTGTTATTTATGTGGTGGCTCTAGGACACAATACTCTGCTGATTAACCAATGAGTGTTAACCTTTACAATGAAATAGGCTTTTGCAAGAATTAATTGCAATAATTAGAATAATTGCTATAATTGCACACACAAAACACTAAAGGCTGAACACATGTATCCTTTTCATTGGCAGTGGATCCTCCCGAGGACCTTGTTATATTAGATCCTGGTCATCTTGGAGAACTGGACATTACATGGAAACCACCAGCCAGCCTGATCAGTGTGACAGAGTGCTCTACACTGTATCAGCTGGAGTACTTCAACACATACAGGAACGACTGGACTGTAAGTGCATACAACTTCCACTACCAATAACCCTGGTTAAATATGTAAATCTCTGTGTGCATGAAAAGTCTGTTTTTTGTATCTTGACAAAATTTATGTTAATCTTACCAAAAAATTATTTTATACTGTAATACAGTATACTTATTCCTCACTCTGTTTGAAATGATTAAAATATGAGCAAACATTGGTTAAACACTTTAGACCAATCAAGTTAAAGTCTGCTACAGCACCATTTTCCATGAAATCTGAACCCATATTCCTCTGGTGATGCAGGAAGGGTGGGGTACCTCAAATGTATTGTCTTATTACACAGGCATTAAAGCCTCTCCTCATCTCTGACGATATGATTTTTTTGTAAAAAAAAAAAAAAAAAAAGCAGAGGCCTGATTCAGTATTGTCTCTAAGGGTTTTTTTAAAGAAATACTGAGGCTCACTGAGCCTACACAATGACTGTTTCCGCTGCTATGACAGTCTCAGATAACATGGTGATGGCTGTGATATGGTGTCTAGTCTATGAATAACCTCTTTCATAATCACATACAGTGGTGTGAAAAAGTGTTGGTCCCCTTCCTGATTTCTTTTTTTTTTTGCATGTTTGTCACACTTTGTTTCAGATCATCCAACAAATTTAAATATTAGTCAAAGATAACACAAGTAAACACATCATGCAGTTTTTAAATGAAGGTTTTTATTATTAAGGGAAAACAAAATCCAAAACTACATGGCCCTGTGCGAAAAAGTGTCTGCCCCCCCTGTTAAAACATAACTTAACTGTGGTTTATCACACCTGAGTTCAAATCCTCTAGCCACACCCAGGCCTGATTACTGCCACACCTGTTCACAATCAAGAAATCACTTAAATAGGACCTGCCTGTCAAAGTGACGCAGACCAAAAGATCCTCAAAAGCTAGACATCATGCTGAGATCCAAAGAAATTCAAAAACAAATGAGAAAGAAAGAAACTGAGATCTATCAGTCTGGAAAAGGTTATAAAGCCATTTCTAAAGCTTTGGGACTGCAGCGAACCACAGTCAGAGCCATTATCTACAAATGGCAAAAACATGGAACAGTGGAGAACCTTCCCAGGAGTGGCCAGCCGACCAAAATTACCCCAAGAGCGCAGCGACGACTCATCCAAGAGGTCACAAAAGACCCCACAACAACATCCAAAGAACTGCAGGCCTCAGTGAGAAAAAAGAACATAAAGGCTCGTTTCAGTTTTGCCAGAAAACATCTTGATGATCCCCAAGACTTTTGGGAAAAACTCCTCCACAGCGCTGTAACAGACTCACTGCAAGTTATCTCAAACACTTCATTGCAATTGTTGCTGCTAAGGGTGGCCCAACCAGTTATTAGGTTTTGGGGGCAAACACTTTTTCACACAGGGCCATGTAGTTTTGGATTTTGTTTTCCCTTAATAATAAAAACCTTCATTTAAAAACTGCATGATGTGTTTACCTGTGTTATCTTTGACTAATATTTAAATTTGTTTGATGATCTGAAACATTAAAGTGTGACAAACATGCAAAAAAATAAGAAATCAGGAAGGGGGCCAACACTTTCTCATACCACTGTACATATCCTGCCAATTGTAATTATAAAACACATCAAAGATTTCAACATGTTAATAATGGGTTATTATCAGTTTTGCACCGCCCCGCCCAGTGTTTTAGCATCATCCCTGTTGATTGCCAATGAACAAATACGTAAATTGTATACTGGCAGGCCATCCGGACGTCTAGGAGGTCATACACTGCCCAGTTTGATCTGATGAAAGATATTAGAGTGAGAGTGTACACCTTGTTGAGTGGACCCTGCACCAATGGGAGTATGATCAAGAGCACAAACTACATTGAACTGGTCCAGAAACCCCCCAGCACAGGTCAGTCATGAAGAAAAAAGAAATAAATGAATAAAATTCAGACATGGCTATTTTTTGGAAAAATTTTTCTTTTTTTTCCCTGTAGGTATTGTGGATACTGCTGTCCAGGATTTCGTCTGTTTGTTTCATAACATGGACTACATGGAGTGTAACTGGGGAAGAAGCTCAAAGATGCCGGCCAACTCACAGCACACTCTATATATCTGGTATGTCATTTACTATTTTAGTCCAGAACAAAATATCTTCATTTCTATTGGATGGATTTCCATAAACTTTGGCACAGACAGAAGTTAGTTCCCAGAGGATGAATCCTAATGACTTTGATATAACTGACTAATCAATTAGGTGATTTCCTGACCTGTCATATGCTGTAGTTCTACCAGCAGGTCACTGTTTCAAAGATGATGAATCAAAAAAATAATAATTATAAAACAAAAATCTCCAAAGTACTTGTTTGTGCTGAAGCATTTTGGTATGAAACCAGACATTGGGAATCAGGCATAACAACAACACACACCATGAACCTGGCCACAGCATCCTGAGATATTCAGATTAAAAAAACTTACGGTCAGGGTACTGTAAACATCTTCACACCACATCAACAACAAAAACAGCACCATCTGGATGAATACACTGCCCTTACACAAGTAGTGTTTTATCTTCTCCAGGCACAAAGAACTGTCAGAGGCTGTGGAATGCCCGAAATACATCATTTCAGGTGGAGTCAGGAGTGGCTGCAACTTCACGGGGAATATTCTTCCTGATTTCATCGATATCATCTTTTGTGTAAATGGCTCTTCTGACGAAGGGCCCCTGAAACCAACATTCACCTCCCTGCAAATCCAAAATCAGGGTACAAGCCTTCATAAGTAGTGGAATTTACAGTAGCCTACTCTGTAATACCACAGTATGCTAATAAAAGGTTCTTGTGTTTGGGGTCACGACAATCTCACCAAAACCTCCTGTTTTCATCACAGTTTCTTGCGATCTATAATCTTGAATTACTGTACTATTTATGCAGTCAAGCCTGGAACCACAGAAAAGCTGCATCTGCAGACGGGTCCTGACAGGCAGCTGGAAATACAATGGGAGCACCCTGTTGGCAGGATTCCTGGACTCTGCCTAGAATGGGAGGTGGAACACAATGAAGAGGGACCTGATGGAAAAATCACATCGGTATGGTTTACCTAATATGTGTATTTTTTATAATCTATTGTACTCACTATGCCATTTAGCACCAAAATCTTGTGGTGCAGAGGGTGTGCAGTAAATGGGATTACCATACCCGTCATTATGGGCGGGCCTTGGGGGGCTGTGCCCGCCCATAATGACTGCTGGGCCTGTCCATCTCATAGATATAGTATACATCCATCTACTTCCTTAACATTTAAAACAACATTTACATCGCAGGTTTTATATAAAAATAACAATAATAACAAAAATATTTATTGTTCATGATACAACATTGATATAAAAATGTTTGAAATTGCAACATGCTAGAGGCTAAGGCAACTTGGGGATCATTGTTTACCAATATTATTACGTTATAATAATCAAAAGCAAGCTGTGCCCACACACTGATACCGATGGGCCCTGCTTTGAATTTGGACTTGGATGGGTCTGAGAATAAGGCTGCTGTTAGAATCAGCACTGTCCAGGGAAGAGTCAAATAATAAGCAGCACAACTATAAAGCTTGGCCCTGTGATGGACTGGTGTACCCCTGCCTTTCACCCGAAAGAGAGCTGGGATACGCTCCAGCAGATCCCTGTGAGCTTAAATAGGAATGAGTGGGTATAGATGATGGATGGATGGACTTTAAAGCTTAAAACTACAAGAGCATCACTCTTAAACAAGTGCAAATGTCTTGGCAAGTCATGCTGCACATGTCCAGTTCAGCCAAACAACCAAAGAGCAATAGGGGATAGATGTATAAAAAAGAAAAATATTCTGGATATAAATTGTCATATATACGAGTGTATACATGCAAGAACAGCAGCATTTAAATACCTCAACACTCATTTCAGATGCTTTCTGTACTTATTTTTGTTATTTTACAGAAGCAGTTTTTCACCAAACAGACGAGCCTGACTCTGCCCTCCATTCATGACAAGTGGAGAAACTGCTTCAGGGTTCGGTCCAAAGTAAACAAGTATTGTGCAGCAAAGGGGTTTTGGAGTGAGTGGAGTCGTCCAGCATGCCACACAGGTAATGGTGTTTTAGTTTACTACAACACTGCATTGAAAACACCAGTATCTCATTGTCACCATGTAAAAAAAAAAATACAAATCAGAAATGATTCTTTCTGGCATGACTGCTCAATAAATCATCAATACATTCACTTCGTCTGGATGCTTCCATGAGTTCTTTTCCCTTTTTGTCATCTGTAGTTATGATGCACAGAAATAGAAACAAAACAACATTGTTTCATGATGTTTCTTTGCATTTCATTTTCTATTTATTCCTGCATTGTTAAAGACTCTAACCATGTTGTGTTTCCAGTGGTGAAAATAATTAAAAACTTAGCTATAAAAAAAACTGTTTTGCTTAAAACTACACTGCCAAATCTTCATGACTCACACTCGCTTTATGGGTTCTGGAAGATGCTGCAGTCATCATCATATTAAGTTTACGCCCAATTCATGCCAGTCAGAAAAAAACCCAAAACAAACAAAACCCAGCCCAGTCCTTTACCAAAAAAAAAAAAAAAAATTAAATAAATAAATAATGAGGAAAGAAAAATCATGCAAATTTTCTGATTTATCCCAATTTTTTACAGCTACTGATGTCACCGAAGTCCGGCCCTTTATAGGGTAGGATGAAGGTCACAAGAGACACAAGACATGAATTATCTGCTATTTAGATTTTGGAAAGGAGAGGAAAGAAGGTTAGCCACAGTAAAACAGAGTACATGTGTGTAAATGAGAAGAACTCAAGTAGAACGGTGAGGTTACAGGGAGTAGAGGTGAAGAGGGTGGAGGATTTTAAGATGAAATGGTTTGGACATGTTCAGAGGAGGGACAGTGAATACATTGGTAAAAGAATGCTGAGGTTAGAGGAAGACCAAAGAGGAGGTTCTTGGATGTAGTGAAGGAGGACATGAGGATAGTTGGTGTGGGTGAGAAGGATACAGAGGATAGGGTTAAATGGAGGCAGATGATTCTCTGTGGCGACCCCTGAAGGGAGCAGCTGAAAGGAAAAGAAGACTGTTGTACATTGGCAACATCCCAAACAAAATGAAGATAGAAAAAAACTGATGTATACGAGTGGCTCAAAGTGATAAATAAATTTATAAAATAGCTTGAGCTACAAAGAAAAGACTTCCAATGACCTGAAAGTCACATTGTGACAATTTATATCTGGTACTTATATTCATTTTCAACTTGTTTATTAAAGACACTTAAAGACAACATCAACCAGGCCTGTCCTGCATTATTCTAAAGTACTGTCTTGTGCATGCATGTTAATCTTTAATGAAATCTGTATTGTTTGAGATTAAGTTGTTAAAGGAACATTTTAAAAAAATGATGATGAAAAAGTATTTTTGATAGCACTGACTTGACAATTATAATCTAGTTTCTTTCTCTAAATGTAGGAGTGCTGGTTAGGTTTTGGGGCTCTAAAATCTATGAAGCTGCCAGCTGTATTTAACTGTGTGCACAGTAGCAACTAGCAGCAAAGGAGCGTAGTGAGATTTTTGCCCTCTATAATGTACAGTAAAGGGTTATATCAACCTACAATGCTCACAAATATGGAAAAAACTATTTATAGTATTTAATTTGATTGATTTCTTTCAAAATATTTTGGGAGTTTATGTAGAGTTTCTTGTTTATTTTATTTCTATTTCTGCCAATACCCAGGATCAAAACCTAAAGTATCTGCAGCTTTAAGATGATAAATGAAACTCACTGCCATTTTGCATTGATGCAATACAGTGTTTTCACAAAATGAAACTTTTTTTTTATCAAACCCTGTGTTTTCATAGAATAAAGTTTTTTTTTAAAATCAAACCATGTTTGCATAGAATACGTTTTTAAAAATCAAACCCCTGTGTTTTCGTAGAATAAATGTTTTGATCAAACCCTGCCCTGTGAGTCTTCATTGCACACCAAATGATTGATAGTGGTATTCCACATGGATCAATATTAGGCCCCCCCTTTAAATATTCATTGACCAACTGAACATTGCAATGACAGTTTCTCTATAAAATGCCCAAATATGGATCTGTTTCTTTGTTTGGACATTTCCTCATGCTAACATATTGTTGTTTATGTAACATTCAATTAGTTTGGCTTTGTAAGGTCCACTGATAGCTGAATTTTGATGAAGGGGTGTGTACATAAGCCTGACCTTATGTGTGTGTATCTGATTGCTTTTTTATTTCTTTTAAAGAAGTTACAGCTGAAGCAGAATGGGACATGGTACCTGCCTATTTATACATCACCACTGCCATCCTCGCCATCCTGGTTCTTTCACTGTGTGTGTGGGCAATGCTCAAAGTGTGCGTAAATACACATATACAGTACAGCACGCACATACACTAAAATATAGAGTGATATTATATGGTAAGCTCACTCCAAACTGTGCTTCCATTGTAGGAGGGGATCAAGACAAGACAAGAAACCAGACTCCCTGCTAACTAGCCTCTTTGCCAGGAATTCAGTTCTTACAGTGGCAGACGCCTAAAAAGACAAGCAATCCTGCACCTATTACTCTGACATTACTCTGTGCACTTCTGACATATATTTTATTGTTACAGTCCACCTCTTTAAAATTTCAGGGTCTCTGATTGAAAATTTCACTATGAAGCTGTCAAATATGCCACACAGTTATCACCTAATGCATTATGAAGATTACATATTAGACTGAAGGTTACATTGACATATTTACAAAAAATGTTTACAAACAGTATTGTATTATTCCAAAATACTCTCCTGCGCATGCCTTGTTACATATATTTTTATGTAAATGCTTGAATTTATATGAACTATGTCAAGATGCCATTGTAACTGTAGATGTTACGATGCTTGCCAGATGATCTACCCAGCGGACTTTACTGTGTACCTGCATGACAGTAATGGGAAATGAGAATCTCTTTTCATGTTTTACTGTTTACTCAATGTCTTGCCAGTTGATTCAGTCTGTTCATTGCATATTGCATGAAGAGTTTACTTTTTGCCTCAACTCTTTCCTGCTAGTTTGACATTTCATTATTACGCCTGAATACAGTGCACATGTAAAATATGTTTTTTTTTTTTTTTTTTTTTTTTTGCATATGTCAAGCAAATAAGCTTCATCACCTACAAACTTTACAAAACAACTTGAATAGATCAGTGCAGGAGAAATGAGTGTGGCTGTTTTTTTTTTTAATTTAATGCCAAACATCTTGCCAGGTTAAATGTTATTCTGTTTGTTTTTGTCTTGAGAGGTTTGAGTTAGTACATAACTCTTAAAACATTTTGTTCAAAATGTGTCATTATACAGTACAATATACATCAATAGAATATAATAATGCACCTCACCCTCTCCTTAGCTCATTATTTGTCTTTCATTTTATTTTACACATCTATTTGTATCTGATAACTCATGAATATGAAAAAATAAAGAAAGCCAAAATATTAACACGTCACATGCAGCTTTTGTATCTGTGTGTTCTGAGCTCTTACTTGAGTCTGAGAGGCAACACAACCTTTAATGTTGTGTTCATCCTCATCAAAATAATGTTGTTTGTTACTAATAATACTTTAATTCATATTTACAGTTGTAACTTTGTTGTATGAATCTGTTCCCAATAAACTACTTTCTAGCTTCTACATTACTTTGAAAAAAAAGGATTAACAATAGTGAATTTTACTGGAGTTGAGAGTATTTGTAACATTAAACACAATGAACTGTAAAATTGTTTTTATACTTATGGTAAAATAATTAGTTTACCTAAAACAGTATACAGTATACTGTGTATGCATATAATTAGAAATTAGTGAGATTTATTTTTTCTAGGACTTCTGTTGCCCCCTAGTGTCCAGTTCCTATACCTGCCACTACTTTCTTAAAATAAATCAATGTTTTTGATATTTTCAGTGGATTCTCTTCCTACAGGTTAAGTTATTATGAAACACATATGTGAATTAAACTTGTACACACATTCACTAATATTTTTAATTTGCATTTTAATTAGGATGTTCTGGCACATATTCAGTAGTTACTTGACATCTTATTTGCAGGATATGTCACTAAGTTTGAGATATTTAGGTTTGTGGGTATTTACCTGAGTTAAACTACATTAAAACATAAATAAAATCAAATAAACACGTGTGCAGGTGCGTTCCTTGTCCTTAATTAAGGCTTACCATTCTGCTGAAACTGTACACTGTAAGAAAATGTTCTTAGGGATAATATGCATCTGACTCCAGGCTGCTGTCTTTTACTGTTTTATCCAGCTTTCATTGACACCTACAAGGTCAGCCAAGCAGCTGACTGCTTCCCACACGAGGCTGCCTTATCCATACTTGACTGTGCATGTGCATGTGTGTGTGTCTGTGGTAGTTTCGTCTTGTTTACTTCGTCGGCCGAGTTCATATATGATTAATCCATGAAGAATAAATGAGAGAAACAAATGATGTTTGTCATTTTTCTGGGTAAATGGGAACTACTGGGATTATTTGGATGTGGCCTTGCTGCTGAAAATGAAGCAGATTGGCTGCGTGACATTACAGAAGGTGATAGATTGTATGCAGCTCACGGAATGACTGAATTATTCTGAGGAAGCAAACATAAGTTATTCAAATACCTTGAATGTTGTATTCACATCAGGTTTTTTTTATGCACAGCGTTCAGTGCGGCAGTGCACAGGTTTATCAGGACTCGGGACTGCAAGGCACCACAAGCTGATAGTGGAGGAGAACTGAGTAACTTTTTTGAAGTTAATATATAATTTTGGTGGAGCCAAGCTTGACAGAGGATTGGGACAAGGGAAATGTAAATCCCACACGTTGCTTTTCAGTCCATGTGTTTGCCTTACTAGTGTGTGCAGATCCTGGTCTGACTTTTGCTGCTGGGGATCACATGAGGAACTGGACAGCTTCAGGTTAGGTTTGGAATTTTCTTGCATTTTCAGAAAATCTGTGAATACTTGTATCATTAAAACAATCATTTCCCTTCTCAGGCACCATGGTTTGTCTCTGTCCCCCAGGCTCAGTAACTGGAATCTGTCCCTGCAGAGTGAAAGTGTGCAGGGTCTGACTGGTTACTGCACCCAGGGGCCAGGCTGCTCTACAAAGGCCACATTATCTTCACTACAGATATAATCTATTACATGAGAGTCATAATCATATGTGAATACATGTACTGTTTGTTCTAACAGCTGGAGAAAATGATTTATCTTGCTTGGGTTTTATTTCCTTTGCTGACACGTCCAAAGTATTCAGAGATGAGAGAATGAAGCAGCAGCTGCAAAGGCACAAAATTATCCTCATCATCACTACCATGAAAATTTAATTCTATAATCCAATAATATACCGTTACTATAAATTATTGCAGTTGTTTTGGGTTGTTGTTTTATGTTGGCCTTCAGTGCTTCTCTTTTGCCTGTTCATCTCAGAATGATCCTTCCCAGCCATACCTGCATGCAAGAGAAAGCTTGTTTTCCTGCTCCTCAAAAAAATATATAAATAAATAAATAAGTAGAGGAGAGCAGATAGGAAGAATCAAGATTGACACGCCAACTTTCTCCATCAAATCTGATTAGCTTGAATATAAATTGAAAATATCAACTTCCAACTTCTGCTCTCTTGATTTATCAAATTGGACCACTAGGTGGGGGAAAATGTTAGCATTAATAGCGTGGGAGCATGGTGCAGTAAACAAAACAAAACAAAAAAAAACAAAAAACAGTCCTGGTCACAGGAAAAATGAGCAACTGGAACATTTAAACAGTGCTCTTGGTTACACATTTTGTTTTTGTGCTTACATCTCTCATGCCAGAGGTGTATAATGCAGGGAAGGTCATAACTATGTGGGTGGAGTGCTAAGAATGAAGACCCACTGGCATTCTTACCTTTACACTTTACAACACACCAAAGCCAGAGAGTGCATAATTTAAAACCCTACAAAGAAAAGAAAACTTGCTCTGGGAAAAAAAAAATTTGCATGTTGTGTGAATCAGTTGATCAACTGAGTGTCTGGAAAGCCATAAATTATTCTTCTCAAATAAAAAGAAATTATAATTTCCATCAATGTTCCACTTGTTTAAAGTGCTAAATATTCTCACTGGGAAAACATCTCTCACTTTGTGGTATAATGTCTAACTAAAGTGCAAGCGTCTGCAATGCTTTAGAAACTCTCGGACGTGTGCCCCCTTTCCTACCCTGTCATGTTACCAGGTCACCTTTAACTAGCAAGTCACATATCAGAGATTACCAGGAGGTCACCTTCTATTATAAGAGAACCACTATCTTAGCACCGCACATACTCATTAGACTGTTACCCTGTTCACTGAAGCCAAGCGTCAGCTTTACTCTTGGTGATCTTTTTCTTTCTGAGCTGTTAATTGTGGAGTAAATATACAGCTGGGAAGCTTTCACACTGCTGCAGCAGCGGAAATTGCTGATCCCTTTCCAGAGATTTTTAACCAGCTGTTGCAGTTTGAACTCTGTGGGGTAAAAAAAAAAAAAAAAAAGACAAGTGTGTACAGGGAGGCTTCACGCCAGGCTGCTCAAATGTGGCAGCACCTTCTGTTTTGTACGAAAACATGCAGGGAAATAAAACTTTTTCAAACCAGCCTTAAAATGTATAAATAAACTGCTTAGTTATTTTTACACTAAAAGGTAAAAGATCTGACTTTTCAGGGTATTTGGTTTGTGTTTATTGTTTCGGCACTGAAGCTGTAACGTGTGACAAGAATGTATAGGTATAGATGATGATGAGGGATATTTTTTTTTTGTCTAATTATTGCTAGTTTTAACACAGTGGAAGTCCGTGTGCCTCTCCTCTAAAGATATGAATACAGAATTTCATAACAATAATTCACAAATTCACTAAATCTCCCAAAACCTCTTGTTTATTCTGGATTTTACTTCATATAGAAATACTTTGTACACATTTACATTTTTCCTTTGAGACAAGCTAGTGTGAGTTCCTAAACAAACTATAAATACTCCAGCACATGTCAAAGCTGACTAATGTACACTTCTAATATCAGCAGGCTTAGCTTTACTGCATATACTTCAGCTAAAACACATTGTGGGACAGTTCAGTTTTCAAGATTTAGAAGCTGTAAAATGATGCCATAAATATATCATAACAACAAGCTTGTCCTCATGAAAAGCTACAAAATGAATAAAAAAAAGGAAATGTGGAGATAAGTCAATCCATTTCAGTATTCAACCACTGCACATTCAGGTCTGTGCTCAGAATCTACTGTGCTGTTTCTCTCTAACAATAGAGCTCCAGGTACAGAGCACAGTGGAAACGTCCAGCATCGGACGCTCGCTCCTGTCCAGAAATCTCTCTGTGCTTTAGCTTTGCCACCTCACCGCTGACACCGACAGGGCCGAGGGACCCGCTAGCTGAGTGGGAGGAGGGGGTGGGGGGGTCCTATTCATACAACCCTGGCCTAAATTAGGCCTTCACAATCTGTCTAAAAATAACAGAGACAGCATGACAGCAAGAGAAAGAGAGAAACAGGGTCGGTGCTCACATATGCATTGGCCATGTGCAGAGTGAAGAAAAGTAGCACACTTCCTGCATGGGGATGTATGTGTGTGTTTATGTGTGTATTTCCAGCGGTGGGCTGCACAAGTACTCAGTACATTGCATCCTCGTATATGTCCGTCCGAAGGCAGAAGAGGATCCCTCCTCCCAACATGAAGATGGTGGCTCCCCAGCCAAGCCCGTAGCCCCAGTTAAACTCGTGATAGGTGTGGAGGACCGTTCCGTCAATGAACTTGATTGGGTAAAGGACCAGAGCACAGGCCTGCAGAACCACTAGAGCCAAAACACAGAAAATAAGATGTTCTTGTTTTGTACAAATTTAAAATCATACTGCACTTAACCTCAGAGTTGTCATTCTTTTTTTTGACCTACCACTAGAACTGAGACAATTACTCGTTAACTGAATCTACACCTAGACCCTTGCTTTTTCTTACATGACATTAAAATCCATTATTTTGGAGTTTGGACAAAACATGTAATGTGAAGACATCATCCTATGATTTATATGAGCAGTATTTTTACTGCCCTCTGACCAATTACCAGTGAAAACATCCTGCACATTATCAATAATGAAAATAATCATTAGTTGCCATTTTACTTATCACCATCAACACACTACTGCAATACTTCCAGTACAGTATTTTTATTACCAGTACTACATGCTTTACTTCTGCCTCCAACACTAATCACAACACAGATGTTATCAATCATGTTTAAAAACTACTACAGTATTTCTGGTGAGGACAGTACTGATAAATAATAAACATTTTTATTATAAGGTCTGCCAATACAATAACTTCTGAGTACTCCACAGTACATTACATAAGTTTACCCTTTGCATGTCTTTTTAAATTTTAACTCTTATCATTGCTGCATAGTTTCACAACTTACACTCCTGCACTTCCCTATACATATTTGTGAATACACCATATTATATTATTGTTATATGTACCATAAGCTGTATATCTGAAAATACAGCAGGTTATTATTATGTTATTACATTATCCTCTCTGCACAAATCTGTGCCTTCTCATCCCAGCTACTGTGACTAATGCTTTAACTTTGACATTATGTCACTTTAATCTTTGTTAAACCTAAAAAGTCTTCATTTTTTTTCTTTTCTTTATTACTTTTGTCCAACTATGAATCTATTCATTTCTGTTTCTTCTGATTCTCCTTGTTTTGCACTTTAGTAGTAGAAGAAGCAGCTTTCAGCAATCCCAAGCATAAAAACACACTATTCACAAACATGACACCAGTGGCCTTGCTCATGTAAATACACAGCGCACACTGCTGTAAAAGCAAGAAATGTGACCGTGGCTGGTTATGAAAAGAGGCTTAAGCATAGAAAGAGAAGTGTTTTTCAGTGTTTGCAAAGAAAACTGAGAGACACCAAAGGGAACCAGAGAATAGTTATATAAAGTTATATAAAGTCCTCAAGTCAGTGATCCTGCTGCTTCAGATGATCTTGTCAAAATAAGCCTCTAAAGGATTTACCATAACATGAATAACAATGAAAATGTTGAGTGTTTTCAGAAAAGTGTATGTGAAAACCAATGTCAATATGTCAAAAAGCAGGTTTATGTAATTCCAATCCTCTCTGGCTTAGGCTTTTACCATTTTATTAGTTTAATGCACCTCTAAATACACGGGCTGGCATTTCTTACTCTGGATCCATATGCTTTTAAAACATATTTACAACTGTAATATATATTTATCCTTCATGCACTTACTTTAAGAACAAACTTTTCTTCTTTGGCACTTTCAAAAAAAAAAGACTAAAAAGTGTTTTAACAACACAAAGAACATGTTTTATCTTAAAGTGTATTTCTATTTCTCATCTTACATCTGATTAACAAAAAAACACTTTTTCCAAGTCTAACTTTATTTCTATGACATGCTTCCTGTGGTTTCTTGCCCAGTGGAGTAGTAAAAGTGAGGATTCTTTTGAAATGGCCTGTCATATTTTTCCATGACAGTGATGGATTTAAACATTTGGGTGCACATTTCCGCACCCAAAAGTAAAGTCTGTGCTGTTCTTTTTTTGTAAGATGTGAAATAATTCACAATTTCCATTATGCTTTTGACCTTGAGATCACAAAAGGAAAATGACTTTCATGCTTCCATCACTGTGAATCATTTTTCCTTTAAATCATTCATCCGCCTTCATTGTGAGCATATGTGCCCATGTTCGATCACAGCACAGCCTTCAGTTCCTTTTTCCTGCATGCTAGGTGACTCTTGAGGAAAGGACTTTGTGCAACTATGTAACTGTGGCTCCACCTTTCCTTCCTATATGACTGAGCAGTGGGCGTGCAGGAGGACCGACGGCAGCCCAAGAATGTGGCAGTGTTGATGGAGCCCAGGCTGAGCTCGCAGCCCTGTGAGGTCATATTTCTGGTCAGAAAATAAATACCACGCAGCCCCGGTCCTGCCAAGGGGCATTTAACAGAGACCAAGCCCTCTGCTGATACACTGCTGAGGACTGTGCCCCTGTATGAAGACCTTATTCTCACAAGGCTCTTAAAGCAATTACACACAGGAAAGGATAACACTGCATTCCCAAGCTTTTCAGTGAATGGCTAAGAGTCAGTGGCACACTGGTCCTGTGTGACTGACAACAGAACAAGACAAACATCCCTTATATTCCCCCTTATGGGCCCTTCAGAGATTGATTAAGCATTTTTCCACACTGTTAAACATTATTATAAATCATTATCTACCTACATGTTCCACCCATACAGTCTGATCTGTAAAATGGGCCACATAGTAAAATATTATCTGTTGTTTTAGGCAAGTTTTTTATTTGATCAGACATATTTGATACTAACAGAAACACTGAGGTCTCGTGTACATTTTTAAATAAACCTAATGTGTTTTCACATCACACAAAAAATAATGAGCTTTCAGAGAAGTGTTTAAGAAATGATTTAACCTTTTTGGAAATATGCATATTCACGTTTGTGTGGATACTTTGTGTTGAAGAGAAGATTGACATCACTACCTCATACATGTTTGTTAGACATGAATCTACAGCTGCTTAGCTTAGCTTAGCTAGAGGAAAGAAGAGGAATTAGCAGTACTTCTACAGAAACTCTTCGCAAAATGAGGTATATGGGTACTTATACTCATTATTACTCATAAGGAATGATGTATTTAGGTTTAGTTTATAGACAGGACGTGAAACTCCAGGAGGTGGAATGTTATTTGTGATGCATAATGTAATGTCTGTGTCTTATATAATCCTATTTTAGTTCGGAAATTGACAAAACTGGACCTTGCCATGAGTTAAGTAGCGGTGAGTGGTTAGTGTCTCATCACTGTTGTCTAACTAAAGTAAGCACTGGCTATGAGTCAGTTATTACAACCCCTGCAGAGTATATGGAACAATGTGTCTTGAAAGCTGAACCTTTGGCTTTAATTATAGGTTTTATAAACAGATCCTCCCTCACCAGTGTCAAAATATGGTTTCACCCAGAGGACCATCTCAGAAAGCATGCAGGAGATGTGCAGTCCAAGTATGAGGCAGTGCCGGCTGAGGAGTCTGTGGTGGCTGTTTTTCCCTCTGTGACTTCACTCTGTTGGTAAGTCTGCAAATTCTGTGGCTGCTTTTTCTTGGCCCATGAGCCGGCAGCTCCCCAGACTCCACACCACAGAAAAAATGAGCTCAACCGACAAGCCTCATTCAGCTGCGTCTTTCCTTCTGCACCCTTCTATTTAACATGAGCACTGGAACAAAAACCCCTTGTCTGTATGGAAATTGTTGTGGTTGTGGCAAATGCACAGGGTCTCTACATTTCCAAATATGCATAAACATGATGTGTTAGAGAGCTGGATAAATATTCATACGGGGGGAATGCAGATGCTTTGAGAGATTTACATGGGGAAGGGAGAGAAAGGGTTTACCTGCAGTAAAGAGGAACACAGCCACAGTGCGGTAATGTTGTCTCTGTGTCCCCCGGCAGAGGGAAATCAGGGCCACCAGGAAGGCCACCAGAGTTGCCACAGCACCGGACACCAGCAGCACCAGGGTGGCAATCTGCCAGTCTGCGGGACGGGACAAACGCAGGTTATAGTGGAGCAACAAAAGCTCAATTTTACAGGACGCAGTGTTGAAATGAACCGCTGGGCTGGTAAACACAAAACAAGAGCTAATCCCACAGAGCGAAGTGAGTGGAGCAGAACGGACGCAGGCCTGCGTGAGGGACAGCCTCCATCAGGAATGACTCAGTAGTCACAGTAAATAAAGATCCAAAATGCACCTGAATCACACATTGTGACAGTCAATGCATGTATTTAACAAATGCATATATTTCATGCAGTATTCAAATTGGTATTTCAAACTACAGGCACCGAAACCACAGCTGTATCCTTCAAAATAATTCTTTTCTAAACGGCCCATATAAGTCGGCAAGTTCAGTTTTGTGTCCTTGGAGTTTTTGCTTGATGAAACTGAAGTTTCTGCTTGTGGCCGCCAGCATTTCACATGTTGGTTCAGCCTTAGTGGCTTTTTAACAGCACATTTATTCTATTTATTTCAAACAAACCCCAGTTGCTCTTGCTGGAAAAATACAGCTCATCTCTCCCTGCACATCAGAGGATTTTTCCCTGAAACTACACAACATTAAGTTTGCAAAAGACTACATTTTAAAGCTTTTTTTTTTTTTTTCTTACCAACAAAGTGTGGAGACAGAGTCTGAAACCTGAAATGTATTCAGAAGGAAAGGATAAATTCTCACTTTTCTGCCTGCACTGTTCCCTCTTTGATGTCCCATGTGTCAGGAGAAAGCCTAACCTCAAAATGACTCAGAGGAAAAAATTTGCATGTGATGAAACTAACAAGCTCAACGAAGAATCTTTGCTAGATGTGTGTATGTATGTATGTATGTATGTGTGTGTGTGTGTGTGTGAGGGTGTGTGTGTGTGTGTGTGTGTGTGTGTGTGTGTGTGTCTGAGCTCCTGATTCTTTTGTCTTCACTACAGTAAAAAGGAACATCCGACATGTGACTTGGTTTGACCCGGCCTTCAGGACATACTTGTTTCTAACATCTTCGGTCTATTATGTAGTTAGAATTTTGTTTTTTTTACTAAAAAAAACTCATAGAATATTAAAGAGTGGGCTCACATCACAAATGTATTTTTCTATCGTTTAAGGCTCAAAGCAAGTAACATACAAATAAGTGTGTCACATATATTTTCTGTCCAATCATATCTGGCAGATTAAATCACGACAAAGATACAAACTGAGATTTAAAAGCTGAGAACATGCACATGATCAGTCTGCTCTGCCTTTTGGTGAACTGCACTTTTAACATCAACACTCCTTTCCACTGTTGCTTTAATGAGCTCTGCAGACGCTCAAAGCGACAAACCCGCCTCCTATTCACCCCGACACATTCCACAATATCAGAGAGAGGTCAGTCACACCGGACCTGTGCTTCTCTCTTTGTCACTGTGCTTGTTCATGTCTATGATGGGGCAAAAACAAATGCATCACAATCTAAAATGTTTTACAATATCTGGCAACCAAATAAAACTATAACTACATATTTCATTATATATGGTTTGCTTTTAGCGTTTTAGCCTTTTTATTACTATTCACATATACTATAGTGTATCAGAAATAGAGGCGAAGGTCCATCTTAATAACCAGCCAAGCTACTGTACCAGTGCTGGTAAATCTGGTACAGTTAATACGGATTTTCTCTCTTGGTAGGGAAAGGAAGGGGGCAGGGGGTGTTAACACTCCCGTCATGTGGCTTCTCTGCCTGACAATAGACAATCTGGTGGGTCCAGGCCTTGTGAGGTCGATGATGGGTAAGATGCTGAATGTGCCTCTTCGAACACACCCCATTCCTTATTGTGGTTGGAGTGGGTTAACTCCGTTGAGCGCCAAAGGGATTAGGTTTTTGGTTTAACAGCATGTGATTGTTTTGTTCTGTTATTTCTAATCTGCACATGGAAAGTGACATTAAACAGCCCCGGAAATGTTTAAACATTGTCAGTCATGTAGAAACAGCATTTAAAACCTATCCCTGAGCCATTTGTGAGCTGATTTATCACAATAACACAGAAAACACAGCTATAGTTGTTACGAAATCTAAAGTCAAACCCAGTTGTTTTGCGGTTGCTCAAGAATCAGTGAAACCTAGGTGGTAGTGCCGAGCATCACAGTGTGACAACACGTCACTGCTCTGGTATGACCAGAGGAAATTTATCTGCAGAGCAAGAATCCGTGGATGTCTCAGCTGCCAGACAGAGACCAACAATCCAAGTAAAACAAACTGAGTCTGATGGTTTGTAAAAGTTTACAAATACTTTGTTTATTTCAAACTCATGTAGCCCAAATCTACATGTAGCCCTAAAAAAACAAACAATTGATAAACACATTTCCAGACTTAAAGAGTTACTGCACAAGACACAATTACCAATGTGTTGTACCCTGTAACTGGCAAAATCAGCGTCTTCCCTAAAAAAAAAAAGTAGATTGCTGTACTGCAGTACTACAATACTGCAGTTTTCTAAACCAAACATCACATTTTCCAGCATCATCCTAACAGGACAAAATCTACGGTAGTTTCAAGTGTGAAGGCTGTTCTCCAAGTTAAACAACAAGGCGCTTTGAAATCAACCCAAATGCGCAAAAAAAAAAAACAGTGTTTCCTACCAGATGTGAGGGTGGAGAAGCAGCTCCAGTCAGCCTCCTCTGTCGGGTGCCGTGCCTCGGACTGGGAGCAGGACTCCCACAGGGACAGGGAGAAATGTTCGGCAGTGACCCAGGCTGGACTCAGTAGAGCCACCACGTCCAAACACAGCGCCAGAAAGACGCACAGCAGGGCGATCAGCTTGAAGGGTCGGAACACGTACACCTCATTCACAGACATCTTCTCACAACGAGACACACGCTGCTGCTCAGTCACTGTGAAACGGGATCGCTGAAGGTCCGAGTGCGTCTTCCCTCACCATAGCCCTCACGTCTTTGTGTGGGTCCAGCTGGGAACGTTTAACAGGGGACGTCCGGTTAGATGGGGCTTTCAAAATAATTGCTCTTATTCTGGACCACGTGAGGAATACCTGTAGAAATATTTGTTTCCACATTTGACTTATAATATAATATAATATAATATAATATAATATAATATAATATAATATAATATAATATAATATAATATAATATAATATAATATAATATAATATAATACTGTAATCCTGTGATTATATTATTTACCTCTGTTGCTTTATTTGATTACCAAAAACAAAAGCAAAACAATTAAAACGATGAGTAAAGGCAAACTAAAGGAGTGACTAAACATCAAACAAATCAAGAAAAACAAAGCGATTCTTTGATCCAGTCTTAAACTGAGCTCATGCTTCTCCTTAAGGACTATAAAAACCTCGGTGAAAATCCACACCCAATACAACAAAATAGCTTTTCATGTAATCTATATTTACAACAAGACCAGTAAGACCTTTAGACCAGTACTTGAGCTTAGATTAACAACGCTCCATAAAGTGTTCGGTGCTTTTATTTTGAAATCCCTTTTGGGAAACCAGACTTTTTAAGCTCTTTGGAAGTAGCAGCATGTTAGGTCTGTAAAAACAGTCCTTCAAGACGTAGATATTCAACAACAGTCTTATACACTCAAAACAGTTAAATGCAGCAGTAGACGTGATACAGAAAGGCAAAGTAGCACAGAATATAAAGTGAATATAAAGTAAGTGTAAAGGTAAAAACATAATCAACCTTCACCATACAATATACTGCATGTACTTTATCTTTAGTTTTATCAGACTCAAAGTACTACTATTGGAGATATTGACAACATATTTTTTATTCACAGGGGGGAGTGATGCTGAGACGTGCCACTAAAATAGTGTAGATAGGTCAAAATTCAAAAGAAGACAAGTCAAGTAATCAAAATGTTCCTGCAGGAACCATGATGCACATTTGTTTAGTTAGCAGCCAGATGGCCAGATGCCATCCATCCTGTTGTCTAAGGGGCCACTAATGATGCAAAGATTAATTTCCACCATCTCAATTCAATACAATTAACAGTATATTGGGAGACCAGTCCAGTTTTTAATTAACAGGAATTAATATGACCTACATCCTGGTACTAATGTATGAGCTTTTGCTTTCCTTGCTGTTTTTATAGACTTTGTGGGTGCAGAGTAGAATTTTGGGAACTGTCCCTTTACACCATTGTCTAAAGAAGTAGGGTTGGTGAAAAGAAGTAGGGTTGGTGAAGATGTAATGTGGTCAAGATGTTGTAATATGGTAAAGATCCAGCAGATGGCAGGCATGTGCCATTTTGGTTGAGAATGCCCATAAAGCAATGCTCTTTATGCCTCTACATCATGATTTGTGTAATTATACGCAGTAAATAACATTTTATGGACTGTAGTATGATCAGTAGCAGGATTTATATGGACATTGACCACAAAGGGCATGAAAAATCCAATGCATGCTGAAAATTGTTGTGAGAGTGACAATAAAGCTGCTTATTAGCTTGTTAGCTCTTCTTTTATGTTAATCCTGTTTTGACCTCTTCACACATCCAGTGTGTAGGGCCGAGCTCACTGATATTTTTTTTTACCTCCTTTGCGAAACAATCCTTTGATCCATTATGAAAGCTTTGTGGAGTTTAGTATCTCATACCAACAGTTACAGAATTTAAAAGCATCCAATAAATCCCCCAAATGAAATGACAAGTATAAAATTAGACAAGATATGACTCTAGTGTTGTAACAATTCAGCTCATTCAGCCCCAGTGTCAAATACACATAAAGTATTTCCATCTTCTGGTAAGCCAAATAACTGCAGATGGCACTTTTCATATTTTCATTTAATCTGAAGTATTTCTTATCGTTCTATGTCTTAGAAAAACTGCACTGTTTTCAGAATATATGGAATTTTTTAAAAACCTGGTCTAAAAACATGTATGTAGCTACTGCTGGGCTTTGATTATTGATCCTACTTATAATAAGAGCAAAGTTCAGCAAACATGGAGACAGTCATAAATACAGTCCCAGAATCACTAATGTTTGATATTCTCTCATGATGCTTATGAGGTGGCCCTGTGGTCTTTTTCAACAAGATCCATGTCAACCACCAGCTGTTTTGACCTGGATGCAGTGGAAATGAGTAAATCCCTCCACGATCTACAAAAATGGCACATTTGTTGTGCAGAGAACACATTTTATCCTGTAATCAAAATTAAAGGAGCCTTTTGTTGGCATGAGCAAAGACAAAACATCTGCTAATATGGGCCTTCTTCCTCATTGTTTGTTTTATTGAGTGATTTATTGAACTTTTACGCATCTGTCTGACAAATTAACATAATGACATGAGGGACAATCAGTTGATGTGACAGGACATCTGTCTCTTTCTTATGGTAAAGTAAAAACTATAATTTGTTTTGCAAATGTATGCCCAGATCCACTGTTTTTCTAACTGCAGTAAGTTTCTCTACTTCTCTACCCTGAGTTTGCACTGTCCTCAGAGATTTTAATTTCAATTCTTCTTTAGAAAATATGTAAAATACACAGTTATTGTGCCTAGAACCCAACATGAGAACCCAACAGATTTTGTGCATGAGAAGAGATTTCCCTGACATACACTGATCATGTGTGTTGTGCTACAGACAACCAGAATTGAAGGATGCGAACAAAGAAACTGATGGATATGAAAACCTAATAGATTGTTACTTTACGCAACTTGCTGCACATAAATAGTCTGAGAACAGCATTTTGCTTTCCAAATAAAGTTGTCCAGTGTAAAGTACAAACACAACTGATTTGAGTACTGTGAATTACACCTCTGCTGCCTTCGTGCCCAGTTTGGTTTAATTCTACCCCTATCATTTTGGTGGCTAGATTAGAGGTTTTCAGTGTATCTGACATAATGAGAGTTTCAGACTAATGCCAACCTTCTCTGGCTTAATGGCACTGCCAAGCTGCCAGTAGGACATCTGAGCAGGGGGGATCTAGTATTAGGCGTATCCATGGACAGAGTATTGCTCATTTCCTTTAAGTGCCCCTCCTCCGAGACAGAACGGGCCGAGCGCTCTGTCATCCTCCTCCAAAAGCCCCTCATTAGAAAATCTGCCGAGCAGACAAAGCTACTTGAGACGACACAATGGTGACTCCCCCACATGGTGATTTGAAAAAGCACAAAAGGAATCCAGGTCATGTTTTACTTTTTTAGATCCTGTCTCCCTAATTCTAACTTATCTACTCAATTGCCTACCTACAAACCTGTTTTGTTTCATCCCCCATGTTTTAAATATTCACAAGATATTATTCAGAATCCCACATGCCAATACACAGACTATCACACTGGCTGATTCACCCATTTTCCCTATGAGAAACATAATAAAGCAAATAAAGTAATAAAGGTCTAAGAAGACCGAGATGATGAAGTATAGAAGAGGGGTAGAGCATGTAACATAGCGAGGATGCACGTTCGTGATTCAGCAGAAATGTGATGATGATGATGATGAAGGTTATGTTCCTGAGAATAGATGAAGCTTCTTTACAAATTACTCACAGCATGACATCATCTTCTATCGCTCATCTTGGTCTTCCTGGAGCGGCTGCAGCTGATTAAGCTCAAAATAAGCCTCTTAAGGTTTTTCCGGCGATGAATAAGCTTCCATGGTAACTGATGAGGCCTTGTTTAGTGATGCCATTGCTGCAGAGGTCTGTCCCGCTCACCTCTCCTCACTGTAACACCAACATGACACCATCATGAATCATGTTCATGTAGTCACACTGTGTGATGGGCTGTATCTTAAACTATTTCACATGTAGAAACCATCATGGATCAAGTAGGTTAATTATTACAGTTTTTTCTCAGGGGGACACCATCCATTATTTAGACCTGCTTATTCCTATTTAGGGTCACAGGGATCTGCTGGAGCCTATCCCAGCTCTCTTTGGGTGAAAGGCAGGGGTACACCCTGGACAGGTCACCAGTCCATCACAGGGCCTCTGTACAAAATGTGATGGCACACATGTGAAAACTATACTGTACAAAATGTTATCCCAGTCAAACAGAATAGGCTAAAACATTGACCTGATGGTGGCTCTACAACAGAAAGCAAATCCACAGGGTCATTAGGCTCTGTCCTTTGGGGATCATGAATTTATTCTCGTGTCATGAACAATATTTCCAGACAATCCATCCCATAGTTACTGGTACATTCACACACACATTTAGCCTTCCCCACAGCAGTCCATTAAGAGACACTGCAGCAGAAGCACCAAAGTCCAATCATTCATCCTCTCTAGAGAGCGCAGCTTGTATAGCTCATCGCTGTCCCTCCTTGTTTGACCTGTTAACACATTAACAGTGGCATGTGGCAGCACCGTTATGCTCTTGTCATCTGAATATCACAGCCAGATCACATGGGGTTTGCTTAAAGTCACCTTGAACTCTCACCCTGTTCAAATGTTGGCATGACAGTTGGGGTTTTTCCCTTTCAGTCAGTGTTTCACTGTGTCCTGCAAGTCAGTTCCAGCTTACAAGTCCATCTGAGAGCAGCTGGGTTTGAAGTGCATTGCTCAAGGTCACGTTGAAAGTTAGTGCTGAGGGAGGCGACAGCATGTCTCCACACTTTCTGCTCTCAGATTTAGCAGCTTGTCGGGGGATTTCAGCTGGCAGCTTTCTAGTCTCAGGACTACTGCTTCTGCCACGCAAAATGCTGAGTTAGGTTACAAGAACTGATGGATTCATTTCGACTGCTGTGATGAAAGCTTTTGTCACTGCATCATCATCGCTGTCGCATCATTTCATGATGTCAACTTGCAACAAACTGGAAGAGAAAATAATTAGGGTCATGAAGACAATTAAGATGCTGTGTTCGGCCAGAGTCATCATCAGTTGACTGAAAGTTTTTATGTGAGACTGTCTCTCAATAGTTACTTTGATGAAGTGGAAAACACCAGCTGGAATCACATTCACATTTTTATTTTATGCGTTTCTTTATGTCAGTACCACCCTAACTCCTAACCCAACCCTCAAAAATGTTTCATTTGGTGCAGCAGTGATTACCACAATTCTACTAAGAGAAGGACATCCAAAAACATGGGCCTCATTTACATTAAGTTTGCTAAATTATATAATGAAAGATGTTGCATGAGTGTTTGAGTTGTATGTGCAGAGCCCTGCTTGGCTTCACAGTCAGTCTGCACTCCTACTGTGTTCCTGGACGTCCACCTGTCTCTCGGTGGCCTGACCACTCTGGGCCTGTCTGCCAGCTTGTGGACATCTGTTTACTTCCTCCTCCATCAGTTGTCATGGCTGCAAACCTCCCTGCTACCACCACCAGACCCCTCCCCTCACTGGCCGGCCTTCTCCACCCCTCTCTCGTGTTTCCCCCAGACACCAGCTGTGAATCACTTATGCTTATGCTGCAGTCTACCTCGTTCAGCCGTGTCATCTCGACAACTCTCTTTCCGAAACTCTCACTGTAGTTTGTTGTGTGCACTGGTTTGCAGAAACATAGACACTTTTTCAAAATATGGATATAAACAGGGTATAAGCTCATTTGGTTTTATAAAAACACAAATGTGAGATGATATGAGTGACTGGCAGATGCAGTTTTGAATACATCCATTGTGTGTGTTTACTGCACTGCAGCCCACATAATAAACATAGATATAAACGCGAAAGATCCATGGGTTGATTATTATTATTATTTTTAACTTTAAATTTGACATGAAAATAGGATTTTTTCCATGTGCCTGTTGCACTGGAATCTGTGGCTTTTCTGATCTAACCCCAACATACTCTGCAGGCCATGTATTTGAGTTTTAAATGCAGTAGGTTCAATCTAAAGGACAGGCATTAAAAACTAGTAATGTGTAACAAGTTAGAAGTGAGACTGCTCCACCTACAAACTGAGAGGCAGAATTTATATAACTTCAGTTGCTCTTTATTGTGCACCAATAAGGATGTTTGACAGCATGTTGAAATCATCTTGATAGCAAATGATTTCATTATTTTGGAAAAGTTATTCACTGACGTACATATTTAAGGTGCCAGAAGTAACTCTCTTCATAGTATGTCTCATTAAAAACACCCCAACAGTGTCAAATGTCAAATGGTGAAGTATTGTCATCCCAGGATTGTACGTTTATATGATTAAATTAGATTTTAGCACTGTTGTATGGTAGATTATACATTATAATATACTTCCTTTCCTAATATACTTCCTCCAAAAGACATGTTGCCTCTTTGTAATGATTTCATAGCCAAATAAAGAATTATGTGACCACATTTGGAAAGTCGCTGAGTACATGTTCACTTTTGGCAGGAGGCACTGTGACACAGCACCCAACTGAGACCCAAGTATCCAAATCTCTTCCCATATGCCCCCATCCTAACAAAATACCTTCTGCACTGACAGTTTCTTTCCTGTCCTCTCTGTCAGGCTGCATGCAGTGGGCTGCAGCTTTTTGGGAAGCTCACCAAGGGAGGTGTGGAGCAGCCAGTGATCAGGCTGAATTAGAGTTATGTGTGACATGCAAAGGAGAGGCTCCAGAATGTGACAACAGCTGCGTTTTAAAGTGAAGCTTTTCTGCCTGAGGGGAGAGGAATAGATGACAAAGAGAGCGCAGCCCGCTGTGAAAAGAGTCTACTCCTTTTGTTGGTTCTTTAAAAACAGAGACCTGTTATCTATTGGTTGTATCATTTAAAAGACTGGACTACTCGGTGGAGTCTGTGGTGTCAAATGAATGTAATGAAGATGTTTGTCACTGTATAAAATAATCTTTACTCTTCTCAGTCCCAGTCATTGTTAACAGCCTCACACCTCTGGCAGCTCAAAATTCCATGTGCGACCAGGTAGATAAAGAATAACAAAGACACCTAATTTCTATGAATATTTATATTTTAACATCCATGAGTCAGATTCTATTTCAGATCTAATTCAACTTTCAGAGCATGGAAATCTGAGTATTTCAAAAACAATTCTTGTTAAGATTATTGCAGTGTGTCCACAGTACATTTCAATAAAATGATTACGAAACCTTACACACGTGTTTTGGCTCAGTTCATTACGATTGAAGGAATTTCACAATGGATTTCATAGGTGTCACTGACAGAGCTTTGAGTGAAACCAACAATAACTAACACAGGTTGATTATATAATTTCTTATGACATCATTATGAAACACCGACCATCAGTTTGGTCTCCTCAGTGTGACCATTCTTTATCTTTTAAAACAAAAGCCTTACTCTTATGGTGACATCACTTTGGTGCATCTTTTAGTTTATGTAAAATCAACCACAAATATTTGTTCCCTTGGGAATAGTTTCTCTGTTCCATCATCAGAAATTTGTGCAAACATTACTCACTGGAAAGTAAAATGACAGAATGCAATAAGTTTTCTTTGAAGCTGTGAGAAATACTTTCAGACCAGAGTGAGTAAGGAACTAGGTTGAATATGTGCCACGTGAACAATCGGGACCATTTAGTCATTGTTGATCTCCTTTATAGACTCTCAGAGTTAAAATAAATAAGTTTGTGGATGCCTGACAATGAAATATTGCCAAGAAAAGGAAGTCAAACACAAGCACTGAGGTATTCAGGCTTTTATCTCCCACCAACAAAGAGCTCTACCACAGTGAAAGCATCAAACCGTGGTTTGTTTTAAAGAGACACAATGATGATCATTTGGACTGGGGGCATGGACACACACACACACACACACACACACACACACACGCACAGACTGGCTTGATCATGCAGAGTATTGGGAAAATGAAACAAGGAGCCAAAATCAGAGAAATTCAAATATAAACAAAATAAATGTACTTTCATGGACAGGAAGGAGGACATCATGACATCTCTAACAGGATCTTTCATTTTCCATACGAATGATCCTCCTCCTTCTCTAATTCATGCAAGCTTTACTGTCCTCTTGGTAAGACTGATGTCAGCTCCACCCCAGCCCACACTGGCACCTGCAGCATTTCCACAGTGGGCGGGTCCACTGCTCGTTGGCTTTAGGACCCAGTGGCTCCTCCAGTGAGGCAGGCAGCGGCTCGGCTCTCAGACTGAAGCAGACAAAGGCGAGGGGAGCGACGGCGTGCCGCTATCCTGCAGCAACGACTCACACACTCACATCCACTGCCCCCCTCGACACGCACACACGCACACACACGCACACACACATACACGCTCCCTTCACTCCGCAAGCAGCGACGCAGGTGAGTCGGATTATCTACAGACTGTACTGATTGAGAGAGAATTGAAAATGTTTTGGTTTTGACTGCTGAGATGACACTGTGGGTGTTTCTGCGTGAAAGGAATAATCTCAGATTTTTAGATGTGCGTTTGTGCAGGTGGGCTGTGAGTAGGTGTGCGCAAACCCAAACCTCCCTTTTTATTTTAATCTTAAAGAAAAACTTACATTTTTCGCTTTTTGCCATGTGGACAAGGTAATAATAATTAAAAAAATGCGTAAATTGTTGTATCATCAAACTTTTTTTTCCCCCTCCTGCTCTATATGACTGTGATTTAAAACTGGCTGTGCGTGGCGTTGGTGTGATAGATCTTGTGTGTGAATCAGCTCTGGTGATGATGACTGGAGAGTCCTAATGTGGTGCTGGTTTGTCAGCGGGGGTGTCGTGTGGGTGGCTCACCAACACAGAACCAGTCCGAAATATCACTGATACCGCATGATGTTACTGCTCCAAGGCTCAGGAGAATATATGTGCTTTGCAGTGGTGGTAATGATTTTTTTTTTTTTTCCCTTCACTGATAAAAGTCTGTAATGTATGAAAAAGCCATAAAAAGATATGATGAATGATGTGAAGCATGTGATGTGCTCTGGCTTTGAAGAAAAATCTTCATTGAGAATATACTTTATGGACTCCTGTTGGAGAATAAGCTGGCTGCTCTTTCAACAAGCAGCAGTGATGGTGATGTCACCCTAAACGCAGGCACCCTGTTTGAGACAATGGACCGTCCTAGATGATGCTCAACTGGGGAAGGGTCACTGTTAGCTCTGCCCATTAGTGCACCAGATGGGCTTGAAACCTGGCCTTTGTCAGCTGAGGAGCACCCTTTCTCCAGAAGTCCCACCCCTTTATCAGTGTGCCTGTCATAAAACAGTCAGCAGCAGCAGCAGCAGCAGCAGCACAGCCAGGGGTTAGCAGCAGACTGGAGGTACCCCACCACATGGATGGGTGGTGGCAGCGTCTTTCTTTCTTTTCTCTTTTATTAGCCTCTGGTGTTATCGTGGAGTTGAAGGTTCTGTAAGCAAACGAACATGCTGATAATGTTTAATTGGCAGATTCGCAGCCGATTGCTTTTCTTGTTGATTAATCAAACAAGCAATTCTCAACCTATGAAACACATTCGGTTTTAAAGCAGCAAATCCTCACGCTGGAGGAGCTGGGGCCAGAGAATGATTGACATTTTGACAAGGAAAATGACTCACATGACTGTGTCTCTCATGTAATTGATTTTTTCTTAACTAATCATTTGATCTGATTTGAAAGGAATTGTTTATACAATACTTCAGATCAAACTCATCATTCATGTGAAACAATAGAAAAATCTCACTTGTGGTTTCAGAATTTAGCAAACAGATAGCATAATTTGATATTTCAGTCATGATTCAGGTCCCCAGGAAGTTGATGATACCGTCACCCTAGACATCAGCACCTCTGTGTCTGTGTGGTAATAACCCACTTAGAGTGGAGATGTGCCTTAAGGCCAGTAACCTTTGTCACCATTGTCCTGTAAACTCATCATGACCCAAAAGATAAAGCAGCTGCACCAAGATGCCTCATTCTCCCATTTTAATTTCACTTTTCATTCGTTTGTACAGGGCAGTCTTCTAAAAGGTGTCTTACAATGCATGAAAAGATTATGTCATTGCAGCAGGGCTTTAAACTGGGCAGACAACTTTGTCTTTTCTGTGGGTGTGTATCCAGTTTCAGTTTAGAATATATGGTTCAATGAGTCTTTGTGGTTTGTGAGGTCAGAGTTGTAGTCTGCAAATTTCTTTACACTGACACCCTGTATGGTTATTGCCTTGGGCACAAACGGTGGTCATCTATTGCTTCTCTCAGATTTTAGGACATAACTGATTTTGAGGCATGCAAACCAACAACCAGCACGATATCAAATGTTAGATCAAAAGATCATTTCTCATAATTTCTTCTCTTGAATTTTATGATACATGTATCAGGAACTGACTCATCAGGTGAGACAAGTGTTCACAGGTGTGTGTCAGCAGAATAAAGAAGAGACTGAGACTTACATGTCATGCTACATTGCATTGGACTGTAATCTTATTGTTAATCTAAATATATATTTAGCACTACAACAGTGTGGGTCCAAGTGATTTATGGATGTATCCTGACTAATGATAAATACAACTGTTTAATTTTCACTTCCTTACAGTTGAATTGATTACTGCAATGTTTCATATGTTTATTATTAAATGTTAAGTCAGTGGTTGCCATTTAAACATTACATTGACATCAGAACACCTGCATGAAAATCTGTCACTTTCTGGTGCTGAACATCTGCCGTGTTCTTTGAAGTGGTCAGTGTGTATGACTGTGTGAGGGTGCCTTTGGTTGCAGCCTAAATGCTGATATATCTCATGTAGTCACACTAAAACTGGCCAGTGGGTTCATCAATGTCTCTGTGTATATAAAATGTCTTTTAATGATTCAAAAAAACAGATGTTAATCATCAGGTGACTTCTTTCATTGTAATTTTATTTACATTTCATAAAGTTGTGTTATTGCAATATTTAACTTTGTGATGTATTACATATGGAGCGTTGTGTCTTGGTCGTTAGCACTGTTGCCTCACAGCAAGAAGGTCCCTGGTTTGAAACCCATCAGGGACCTTTCTGTGTGGAGTTTGCATGTTCCCCCTGTGCTTGTGTGGGTTTTCTCCAGGTACTCTGGTTTCCTCCCACAGTCCAAAAACATGTATGTCAGGTTGATTGGTGACTCTAAATTGCCCATAGGAGTGAGTGTGAGTGTATGAGGTTGTTTGACTCTATGTGGCCCTGTGATGGACTGGTGACCTGTCCAGGGTGTACCCCTGTCTTTCACCCAAAGAGAGCTGGGATAGGCTCCAGCAGATCCCTGTGACCCTGGTTAGGAATAAGCAGGTATAGATAATGGATGGATGTGTTATGTATGTTGTTTTCCTTCCTTTCCTAGACTCTCCAGCATTGGTCACCACCAGCACACATCTGTCACAACCATCACAACTTCCAGTCATCATGGAGCTAGACTTTGGACATTTTGACGAGCGAGACAAGGCATCCCGTACTCCACGGGGCGGGCGCATGAATGGACTCCCCAGCCCTACCCACAGCGCCCACTGCAGCTTCTACCGTACACGCACTCTGCAGGCCCTCACCAGTGAGAAGAAAGCCAAAAAGGTGCGCTTCTACCGCAACGGAGACCGCTACTTCAAGGGAATCGTGTACGCTGTGGCCAACGACCGATTTCGCACCTTTGACTCTCTCCTGGCTGACCTCACACGCTCACTCTCCGACCACATCAACTTGCCACAGGGTGTTCGTTTTATCTTCACTATTGATGGCTCGCGCAAGATCGCAACCTTGGATGAGCTAGAGGAAGGTGAGCATGTTTTAGGAGGACACACAAAGCACTTCTTAGATCTAATCTAATACATGTCCTTAATGGGACACTGGATCAGTCAGGTTTTCAGGTTCTTTGTTCTCAAGTGGAGCTACAGCAGTGAGGCTAAAATGAGAAAGAAGTCCTGCAGTTTCAAATCAGTTTCCATGCTGAGAAGATTTAGAAGCATAACATTTCCAGTTTTCTGAGATTAGAAGTCTTGTCTGTTCGGTCTAGACTCCTGTAATCTGTGATGTACTAACTTCTAATCTGAAGGGGTTACTTTGGGCCAGGCTAGTGACATGGTCCACTTTTCTCAGCTGTGTATTTTTGTAAATACTGATACAGCTGAAAACAGGTCTTCTGCTTTGGACTCAGTGGTCTTGGTTTTAGCCTAGACTCTCAGAAGGATTCACATTGAGCTGGACAGGCAGCTCTATACAGCCCAGGATGGGATAAATGGTTCATTAACAGAAGGCATTAATATCTAATCCTTAAACGTGTTCTGAGAGTGATTTATTTATTTATTCCTGGGAGTTTATACCATGAAGCATCTCCAACATCTGTAATAGCAATTACCGATTAAAACTGCACCTTTTTGTGAAGCTGAAAATATTCTCCTGAGGCGGTGGTCAGGATATCTTACATGATGATATATTTCATACTGCTATAGCTTGGCAAGCTGATTAGTTTGTGGTGTCTGATAGACGGAGTAGTACAAATGCTCTTCAGCTTCACCAGCAGCTGCCATCGTGGCTGTTAGTGTCTGTTACAGGCTATATTTGGCATCAGGGGGCTGATCAGAACCAGGAGTGAATTTATGTGCTTACAGATTCTTGTTGTAAAAACCTGGCAGAGATTATTTGAGAATCTTTTTGGTAATGGATTTGGCAATCATCAGGATGACCCATGCTTTGGCCTGCTTGGAGGAAAGCCACATCATTATGAAACCTTTGCACTGATGCAACAGTGTCGAGCTTTTATTTGAGGAGTGTGTAAGGAAACAATCAGATGTTTCTTATATGGGTCATTTAATTGGGTCTTGATATTATTCTTTAAGACCCAATTAAAGAATCTGTACTTGCTGAGAAAACAGTCCAATAAAGAAGTAGGGCGAGGTGGGCAGGGTGAGTTTTGGGTAAATCTAGAAGATAAACTGCAGCTTAATTTGTCCAAAATGAGGTGATCATCTCTGCCTCTTGAGCTGCTTAGGAAAGATAGCAGTGTGCATGTGTGCTGGGTGCAGTAAAGAAGAGGCTGCACTGTGGGTGGTGGGGGGCATTTCATTGTGCTTCCTCTTGTGGAATATAATTAATTGCTCAATCTTCTCTGCACAGTGTAATCCTGTTTCGTGTCTTTGTCTTTACCATCATTTCTCCACATTTGGCCTAATTGTTGCCTTCTGGATTTCCCCTTTCGCCAGAATTTCTCTCCCTCTCTTTCCCCCCTGCTTCCTTTTGTCTTTACTTTGGCTCCTCTCCCTGTCTGAGCACGAACAGCACAATCTGCTGCAAAAACTGGAAGTCAGGCCAATTTAGGAAAAGTACATTTGTGATGAGGCTGCAGAGTTTTGTTTTAAAAAAAAAAAAAACCTTTAAGTTTTTTGTTTTTTTTTTTTAAATGGTAAAATCATACTTTTTGGGGCAAGTCAGTCAACAGGCTTCATATGGAAGAATAGTTGTACTGCAAGTCTAACAAAGCCAATGGTTGAATGTTTAAAACTTAAAACAGAATGAATATTTAAAGTGTTAGGTAAAGTCTCTGCTCTACTATTGCTGCCAGTGTGTGCTGCTGTAAAGTCCAGGTATTGTTGGACTGATCTGTGCTGTGGTCTCATGGGGGAGTTTAAGCTCTTTGTCTTTTTTCCCTCAACACCAGGCAGACATGCAAGTGCAAGCCACTGTACGTCTTAATTCATAATCACACAATAAAACGCTGTATTTCAGGGATTATATTCATGGATAGATTATTTAGACCTAAAATAATCTGATATGAAACTCTGACTTTGTTTAAATCCACAGAAAGAATTTATGTTGATTGAATTGTATCAGCAATCAGATACTGTACTCTAGCTGCCACCCCATTACAGGGGTGAATGGAATTTAGTGTTTTGGTTCCCAAAGGATCGAAACATTTGGGGGAAAAACTCAATACCATCATGTTTTTGAAGAAACAATCTAGTTACTCAGTGTAAAAGATGAAATTCAAGATGTGAAAGCCTTGGGCTAATTTCTCCTTTTGGTTTTGACGTCTCATAATTTGAGTTCCTGCAGGTTTGAATGTTTTTTTCTGTGGGCAACAATGGGACTCTCAGATGTCAGGGTTGCATAGCTGAGTGCCTTACAACACACTAACCCAAATTTTCTTCAACTCCAAAGGGGAAAGCTACGTTTGTGCATCAGAGAACTTCTACAAGAAGGTCGACTACACAAAGAACGTAAACCCCAACTGGTCCGTGAATGTAAAGGCCTCTGCCAGCCAGAAGAACATGCAGTCCTTTGCTGCCAAGGCTGCCGGTGAGTCCAAAGAGACCAAGGACTTTGTCCGGCCCAAGCTTGTGACGGTGATGCGCAGTGGTGTGAAGCCACGCAAAGCTGTGCGTGTCCTGCTCAACAAGAAAACTGCGCACTCCTTCGAGCAGGTGCTCACCGACATCACAGAGGCCATTAAACTTGAAAGTGGAGTGGTCAAGCGGATCTACACACTTGACGGCAAACAGGTATGTCTCCCACATCTTACCTTATGCTGTCAGGTAAAAGACATTAGATCCCATGTGCTGCTGTAAACCAGTTTACTGGGTCACAGTATGAATATGAACAACTGTACTCAGCTAAAATTCAAATGTATCAAGCTGCAGGTGGCTTGTTTTGTCTGTGTTTGTTTAATGTGAGATAAGGCCTTCTTTTGTTGGAATACCTGAACAAAGGTGGTACAGTATGTAAGAAAATCTTCACACAAAAAGAAAAAAAAAAATTGTGGTTATGACTGAGGACAGTTGATCACTCATACATCCACCCACACCCAGGCAGGTACAATCAGGATCAAAGCAAAGCAGCAAACAAAATGATTTCCTCTGGGAATGGAAAAAAAAAATACAACAATAATAATTGTATTTTTTAGTGGTTTTATTTCATTTAATTCCACAGCAGCTAGAGGACAAAATGTTATTGTTCACTCCTACCCTCAGTCAACAAGGACACTGCAGTTCCATGGGAACCTTGAACATCCATGAGAACAGCCTGGGTACACAATGACTCTAATTGTCTGTGGTCTTTATTCATAGTTTTAGTCTGAACTAATCACACTCTCTGGTCTTGTGCTGCAGGTTATTACTATCCTGTCCAGCAGCATTTGTTGTGGAGTTTCTGGGATATTGGTATTTCTGAGTCCATTTGTCACTGAATAGCTCAAAGTCTTTGGATGTTCTGTCTTCCACCTCAGTGGTAGTGTCAAAGGACCCAGCCCTGTAATGCTGCATTGGATCACGTTATCCCATTGTTTGCCTATATGTGACTGTACACACTAATAATTTAGTAAATTAGTGAGAATATGGGTTTAGAAAAAACACCAGAACAAAACTAAACTAACATCAATTCACGCTGGTACGATAAGTTGCAATCCCTGCAATTCAGGAATCTCAGAATCCCCAGGACCAGTTCTCAGTTTGAGAGGAAGCTTCAGTTGCATGTTAAGATCTTAAATACAGGTACAACTTATTTCGCATAACAGAAGTCACACAATAAAGTCCAAAGTGTCCTGAGCAACCTCTCTGCTGGTCAGTAATTGGATCTTTTGACTGTTGGAGCCAAACAGGAGTCAGGGCACAGGAATCCCCTCATGAAGACCCTGCAGACAAAAACCTTTGGGTTTCTGCTGATCTGACTGAGCACTAAAGACTTGCACTGATATCAGGTTTGGTAACAGTCATATATACAGACTAGGCCTCAAAACTGTAATAACAAAGTAAACTGATTTCTTGTATAGGCTGGTACTTCCAGTGAACTTAATTTACCCTGAGTATTAGCAGACTTACCCCCAGGTGCTGTGATATGTGGGATGGAAATGGGGGGCAAACAAAAACACAAGAATGGCAAAAGCTACTCAACTAATCCATATGAAGTCCACAACATGTTTTAACTTCGCCTGAAAGTGATTCTCTGGGGGACACTATTGTTTTTTTTTGTTGTTTTTTTTCAGCACGTGAGGTAAGCTAAGAGGACATCATGTTTTATTCATGTTGGTGCTTTATTGGAGCAGTCTTGAGGGACAACTTGCAGGGTTGTCCACTTGGAAGGTTGTGAAAGGTCAGCGAAATGGACCCCCTGCTATGTCCTTTATATCTGAAGTATGTGCTGTTTCACAAAGTAATAAATAAAAAGTGAGCGAGCACTGTTGTCTGTCAAAATAACATAATATTTTTATGTGTAGCAGTGTTTGACTACTACAGATTCAGTGATAAAATGGATTTTGCACATACTGTAAATACAGATAATGGTCTGTCTTTCCTCCTGAAAGATTACACCTGTGATTAACTGCACAGATCAAATATCGGTGCTTCCCAGGCGATTTTGGTTCGCAGGAAATGAAAAGAGGCGTTGACGAGGAGCTAGCGTGGAAGCATGTGTGGATATGAAGGTGGACATCTGTTCCTCAGTCGTCCCTTTGATATGGTTAATGTTCACTAATCCTCATGTGGGGACCTTTTCCTGTATTATTCATTACAGATGGACTGGGGATTGTGCCCTGCTGATCTAGTTTAGGTGTTGTTCTTCAGTTTACTCTGTATTAAAGTGGCCCCAATCACATATGTCTTGGTGAAGGCGAGGCGATTTGAAATGATAGATGGGGGATGGGGGGGCTAGGTTTGATGTTAATGCTCTCTCCCAGGGGTGCAGTCTGCAGAGCTGCCCCAGGTCTTATGTTGGTTTTCCTACAGAAAAGACTGGAGATAACCTTAACTTTATGCAAAGCTTTATTGGATTTATCCTCATGGTTGGGTTGTGATTAGAGTTAGGCTTTTCTTACCTGTCTTGCTAAGATTTTTTTTTTTTTTTGCCATGCATTTTTAAGGATGATGTTTCCACAAACTGAACTGACCAGTCACCATATGGCAGCTACACCCAATCAGAAAATACTGATTCTGTCATTACTGCAGATATAGATTAAATATTTTATAAGTGGTGACCACTGATGTTTGACTCGTGTCCAGGGACTGTGTTTCATTGCAATGCACAGAAATGCAGGAAATGCTGCGCACGTTATTGCTCTGTCTTTGTGTGCAGAGGCACACTGCAGCTGCTCTGTGGTGGAGGTGATATGGTAGAAGCAATATTGATGCAGTGCCCGCCCCTCCCTGACTCTGCGCCGATCCTCCTCTTCCCATTCCATTGCGATAGCTGCTGGGACCGGTTGCTAGGAGACCACATCCCAGGCACAAAGAGAGCCCAGCTGGTGTGGACTGGTCTGTCAGATACCACATCCTGTTGTGGGTGTGAGAGTTTACTCTCAATGCAAGCCTTTGGTTTAAAAATCAGTGGATTTTCTTCTTTTTACCTGTATAACATATTCATCATTGGGTGTGAACTGGATGCATGACTGGCTACACTGTCGTGTGTGTGTGTGTGTGTGTGTGTGTGCGCAGTTTTACAAGATTTGTTTGTGAGTGATTAAAAATGTGATTCAAGTTGGCTTGTAAAATGGCTACTCTTCATGCATGATTTTTCTCTCTTCATTAGTGCTGTGTAGATTTTAAAGAAGCGCCTGCCTTCCTCTCTTTGTGAGTGTTGTGAACAAAATCACTCCCATTTTCCCCTCAAATGCTGGTGCTTTTCACTTCAATCGCAAAGGGTGGGGCCAATAGATTCAGGAGTCATTTTCCATTCTTGGTGTAAATTAGGATCATTTTATATTTGCTGATGGGGAGTAATTATTCCCTGTGCCTAAAAAGTACATTACACAGGCTACATGAATTCAGAGAGGATTGTTAATTGCTGGCACACAATTTGTATTCATTTGTCTCTGATAGAGGTGTCTACGTTAGAGAATAGTTCTGATTTGCATTTAAGATCCACTGCTTGTTCATCTGAATTGAAGGTTTTTGTCGAATGGATGCCAAACCCAGACGTCATTGTGAAAAATGTTGACGATGCATTGTCGTCGTGTCATTTGTCCTTTTGAATCATCTCAACAAGTCTGCAGATTTAATAGATCTTTTCTAAAATTGATTTGTCGACTAAGAGCCATGGAAGAAAGGAAATGGATGCATCAGGCTTCCTTCAGGCACAAGGTCACACTGTTATTGTTCGGGAACAAAAGATTCCTATTTGCTTTAAAAGTTAATAAGAAATTATCCATTGCACAGGAGATGGATGCATGCATGGGTTAAGGGCTTCTTAATGACTAAAATACATCCGCTAATAGGCAAGAAAAGCCTGCTTTTCTCTGGTTATCAGTGCTCTTGCAGTCTGCCTGCTCTTTGCCATGCTGCAGAAGCAGTTGTCATGGCAATAAGCTCTGCTGTGATGGATTCAGTTTGTGACAATGGCTCTAATACGCTGAGTGTGCTCTTTACATCGGGTCTTACCTGCCCGCTCTCTCTTCCTCACCCGTCAACAAAGCTCACTGCAGCCACATTTCATCTGCACATACACACACACACACACGTCTGACACTGTAAAAGGCAGACACTGTGAAACCGACAGATAGAGGGGCGTGGTCCAAGTGATGAAGGATACGAAGAAGGGATGTAGGCATCATCTGTGCCTTGATCCCCTCACAACCCCTCGTTCCTGCACAATTACCACATCAACAAGTGAGCACGACGTGAGGGGAGGGGGAGGGGGGAGAGGAGGAAGCACACTTTAATAATGCTAAGGCCACATCAGTCAGCCAAATGGAAAGCCAGCTTCCTTGGGGTTGGTGAGGGGTGGGGTTAAAACAACATCAGGCTCCAGCTGGTCCCCATGACTGTGCAGTTATCTCAACATAACTGGCTCATCTGTGCTTCAAATACATCCAGAGCACCTACAGTAGCACACACACACACACCGCTGGTGCATTGAGGTCACAGACAGGTCAGAAAGGCAGCTGGTAATAAAGATGATCATTAGACTGAGACAAATCCCTGCAGACTGGTCTGTTTTAATGTTTTGATTTACTACAGTTGAAATTTTCTCCAATTATACTGTATCCATTAACTGAGCAGATGATACAAAACCAGACAGCTTGATATGATTTTCTTTCATTTTTAAGCAGTGTTTTAAATTATTTTATATTGTTTTTGAAACACTAAACCAAAATTGACAAAATGAAGATAGTGCTTGCATATTCCACTCACTGTAGAGGCACTGGTATTGATCAGGTCTACAGTGAAGGAAATGGTGTGGGAGTTTCCCAATGGGTTCCAGCTCAAGGCTTTACTGGCTCTGTTTCAGCCTTTATCTTTTTGTATACAGTACTACAATTCTCTCAGTAATGCTGAGGCTACAAAATACAATACTTTAAAAATGTTTTCTCATTTTCTCATATTTTTGTCTTTTTTGCCATTTTGCTTCAATGCCATGCCCTGTGCTCCACATCCACTGTACCTTACACCTTGCCCAGGCGCTCTAAAGGAACCCTAAATAATTCAGTTGTTGTAGTTGGTGGATCCCTGTGTAGCTACTGGTGGTCTTGGTGGTTTTTGGGGGGTCATGTGGTCCTGACAGCTGGTGAGGCAGAGATTAAAGATCGGCTTGGCGGGACAGAGGGTAGGGGGCACCTGGAGTCTGGAAAGAGCCAGTTTTTTAGAAACACAAAAATAGATACAAACTGGCTCTAACATGTGTAGTGAGTGCAATATTTAAATATACAATATGACAACAAGCTTTCTGATAATCTTTTAAGTTGAATAGCATCTTGTTGTCTCAAATAATCCATTTTCCTAGACATTGCCAGGTGGGTCTGTTTGACGCAGTTTGCTGACCTTTTCAAATTAAGAGACGATGCTTCTCAACCTATTGCCAAATGTTTCCAAGCTGGCTTGGCCTTTCATCACTGCAGCCATATTTCAAAGTGACTCTGACATTTTACTTGTGATCTGATTGAATGCAAAGCATTTTTTTCCACATTTCTGTCAACTGTAGACAGATTTCAGAACCCATGTAAGAGGTAAAAACAATTCCTGATGAAAACCTTATTAATCAGAAGATTGTGCGCATGCAGTCCAGGATTGGGTGATTGTCAGAGCATCTGTGGGACATTAGATACACACAGCACACACTGGTCTTTATGATGCAAAGAGACCTGGCCAGACATCTGTACTGCAACTGTATGATGATCCCTTGTAGGGAATTGGATTAATAAGATTGCTTAGGATTCAGTGTTTTTAATTTTTTTTATTTATTTATTTATTTTTTCACATGGGTTAAACTCAAGTTATCTTTTTCGTCACCTTGCTTCTTGTGAGTCATTTTTATTCTGTTTCATTCCCAGATATAATAGAGGCAACGTTTTCTTTGCTCTGATCCAGATTTCCAGCCATTTTCAAGGATTAAACCTATGCATTATATTTGCTTAGAGGTTTTTTTTAATATATATTGTATTAAATCCCCTTTTTAGCCTGTAAGTAGGCAGATACCTGTTAGTACTGCCTGTTAGGAAAGTAGCAGAGAGGAAAGAATCTTTATTTCAAATGGAGATTTTGTTAAGTAAGATAAAAGTATCAGTCTGTTGGATAAACACTTTTATCCCTTTAATCAGCTCTGTTCTTAAAGCTATTAAAACAGGGAGCAGCCTCTGTACTCCCACCCCCATTTCCAGCCCGTTTCCATCTCCTCCACCTGGCCTTGGGGGAAAAGAGCACTTCTTAATGCTTCCATCTTATGATTAACTGTCAGGTGCCTTTTTTTCCACACAACAGTTTAACCTAATGAAAGTAACATGTATCTAATCTCTTGCTAATGAACATGGAAGGCAATCCAAATGTGCATCCTGTAAATTAGCCCTGGTTGAAAAACCAATTAGATTTTGATCCCTGGAGTCAAAGCGCCATCTCTGTACCTCAGCGAGGATCCTGCCAGCCCTGTAGTCAGGGTATCTTGTGGAGCACAGAGAGGGTACAGCTGCTGGATGCCACGCCACAGAGTCACCACCACACACTTTTAGCTTGTCTAGCAGTAAAGAGAAGCAACATGGCAGCTGCTGGGGTGGGGTGTTCCCAAAATTATCTGCAGCTCATAGTTTGGATGTGTATCACAAAGGAAACCAAGATGCATCTCGACTATTCTGGCGAACATCCCAACACAGTGGCATGTGGTACCCCTCAGAAAAATCTACAGATAGTCTCTGGTCTGGGAGAGTGTGTTTCTCAGGGAAGGAGCCCCAAAGAGACTAATGCAGCTTTAAAAAAAAAAAAAAGACATGGTTGTGTATGTGTACATATGTTTTGATCCAACAATTCAAGTAAGAAACGGGATATTTCAAGTGTTGAAAGACAAACTAAAAACAAGACTGAGGTGTTTTGTAAAAAAATCTCATCAAGAGGAAATGCAGCTTTTAGCTGGAATGGCTTTAATAGGCGTGCCTTAACTGGTAACAGGGCCTGTACAATGAAGAGCAGCGGAGAAGGTGTGGCCCAAAGACATCTGTCCACTAAGTAGGCCATATTGTGTCAACAGCTGCTATAGTGTGAAAAGTCCCTGGGGAAGGAAGTTGAATCATTTAAACACTACAGCAAAAGGTATAACATTATCATCTCTGTTTGGGCTTTTTGGTGCCTTTGTGTGTGTGTTTTGTTAACATGACAACTGAACGCAAGACACAAAAGTGGCCTGGTATTGCCTGAAGCCGACTAAATCCTTTGGTTGGCAGTCAACCACGACGTCACGATTACTCAGTGAATTCATCCACGTAAGGCTCTGTGTTTACAGGGCGCATCGCATTTCTGTCATTAAATCTGTGAGTCCATCATCCATGTAGCTTCCTTTGCACTGCCATTAGAAACGCATCATTATGCTGTTCATGCCTACATTGATATTTTTAATTATTCCTAAGTCGGCATTTCACATGCACTTCATTAAATTATGAATAATAACAACAATGTACATATAATCAGATGAATGTGAGCAGATAATTCTGTCTTGGAAATTACACTCCTGGTTTCTGTAACTCTCTCTCAATAAGCAAACAAATCTGTCACGGGACAGATTAATGGATTTATGGATGGCAACGTCACTCAGGTGCTCCACCCCTTTGAAAAATCCCAACTCATACTCAATATATCTCATTCATGGTCCCCTGATGATGATGATGATGATGAATCCTATTAACTTTGGTAATCCCCTGATTTCCCATCAACAACTATTGAATGGATTTTCATGATATGTTTCCCCTCAGGTTGAGATGTGAGAATGTTAGCATGCTGACATCACATGAGCCACTAACGTTGCTGTGAACCCATAAACTTGTCATGATAACAGCTGAAAAGAGATTATGACTCAATGTCTTCTGGATTCACAGGTTACCTGCCTTCAAGATTTCTTTGGCGATGATGACGTTTTCATTGCCTGTGGACCAGAGAAATTCCGCTACGCCCAGGATGACTTCTCTCTGGATGAGAACGGCGAGTGTAAAAGCTTTAGTCTAGAGCTAGTAACACTACACAGTGTTGGAGTACACAGAGCATATCATTTTGTCACATACTGTAAATGACAGGGTTTTGCATGTCTTCATTTGATTTTATTTATTGATGCTTATTAAATTATATATTAGGTGAAAATGTTTATTGTAAGTCACACAGTGTGAACTGTGCAGTCAGTGAAATGTTTTATAGAGTGTTACCATTATGCAGGCATGTTCCCTGAAACGTACATTAGTGCAGTCAGTGTGTTTGTTTTCCCAAAACTGTGGACTTTAGGTAGAGATTGTAGAAACTTTGATAAAGATTAAATAAATAAATAAAAATGAATTTAGCAAAATCCTTAGCCTTCAGGTTTAAGGTAAACTACCCCTGGTAAACACTTGAGCCCCTCAAATATACTTTGTATTATGTGTATATACACAGTCAAAATGTCCATATAGAGCAAATGCCAAATGGTTCAAGGGATGTCATTTCATGTACTAGTGTCCAATTAGCATGTTTTCATTCATTCATTAGAGTAGTTTTCTGTGTGCTTGTTTATTGTGAGGAGAACAAATATGAGAGAGAGTCCAAAAAAAGAGAGGGAGATGGAGAGAGAAGCCTGTTATCTGCAGCCAGCAGCAGGGATAAGAAAGGTAGAGAAGAAGAAGAGTCATTAATCTGTCCGGTGACAGGTTAAGGCCAGCCGATCTGTTGGTGCTGATACTGCTGAGAAGTCAAAGAGAGAAAATGTAAAACCAATCCTCTCGCTGAGTCTCTCTGCTCCCCACAGACATGTTTTTTTTTTTGTTAAACAACCCACTTCTACCTATTGTTCCTCCTCTGAAAGAATCACAGTCTTTTAAATGTCTTTGGATGTCTAGGATGGAGAGACCAGGTCACTTAGAATGATCTGGTCCTTTCCTTTCAGCCTACTCCCACATGGAGCCAAAGCTAAATTGTCTCATTCAGTCTATAATAACCTTGGGGAAATGCTAAACAAAATGGCTGGAGCACCCAGGCATCAGTGAGCCCTGTCTGTGATGCCTCCCATTAACTCTGCAGCCACAACACTCCAAAAGATGAATGACAATAGCTAATCTATGACAGTTCAAGGAGTTAAAATTATATATACGCAAAAATAAAATCTTCCTACTAAACTTTTGTTTGTGCTGGAGATAAAATTTAAAAAAAAAAAATATATATATATTAGTCTTTACTGACACCATTGCTGCTTTTTTAACCTTTTCTTCCAGAATTGCCATAATAAATTTAAATTACCATACCGATAGATGTGCAAATAGAGAGGATCACATGTATACCTGCAGCTCTGTTTATGCACTGACAACATCAATTAAAACTGAGAGAGGAATCTGTGTCAGGGCTATTTCGAGACAACCGAGCAGACTAGACAAGCTGCCGGTCTGAAGTGTTCTCAAAGACTTGGCGACACACCTTGAAAACAATAGTACGTCTGTATCCAGTAATGTGTGAAGGACAAAAGCGAGAAGACAGACATACTACGATCCCAGGAGATGGAGGGAGGAGAGATAGTATAATTAGCATCAGAAGTGGAAGATGGTGGTGGTGTGGGGGGGGGGGGGGGCAGGAGGAGGAGCAGCAATGTCTGCAGTCCATTTGCCCTGATTAACACTGTGACCCAGAAGATACTGCATGTATTCAGATATATAGGCTGTCGCTGATGTGACTGTACATGTTATGTTATATTTTCTGCTTTTTTCTGTCTAGTTACTATATAAATACTTTTGATTTTGGATAGAAGGATAGGAACACATCCAGTGTTTCCACCCATTGTATATTATTAGAATGTAATAATATTATAGGGAAAGTAGGCAACAGTTAAATCTATTTATTGATGATGTGCTTAGTTTGGTTTTGGTATAATTATATTAATTTCAGATATTCTGATTAACTTTAACCTCCTATTTTGGACAGAGCTACAGTACCAAATGTGCACACATGTATCTCAGTCACAGTTTGAAGGAAAAAGTGATGATTTCTTTCTAACTCTCTTTGTGGTTGTTTTCCACAGAGTGCAGGGTGATGAAGGGGCCCAAAGCTCAGCGCAGTTCAGCAAAGAGTCCTGGTCCGATCAAGCGCAGCAAGTCTCCAGCTGAGTCGAGTGAGCCCATTATTATCTCACCTACACCATAACGCATCCTGTTTAAACTAGAGCAGAAACTGACCTCACCCTGATCAGTAAATCAAAACACAGAGAGCTGCTGGAAAATAAAACCAGGCTGATCCTGTTGCTGGAATTGAACATAAAATATTAGAGCGAAGTGATGTGGGGACCAGTTTCTGCAGATGTGGTGAATAAATCCCAAATCCCAATTTTTCTCTGACCTTACTCTGAATTAAGTGATGAATTTCTCCTTCAGGATCAATAGTGTGTGATAGCAGATGACTATAAATATCAATCAGGTTTCCTTCCACTGAACAAATATCAGAGAAAATCATCACATAAACATATTTTCCTCATGTTTTCTTGCACTTTGTTTAGAATTCAGCAGACTTTTTACTGGGGGGCCCCAACAGCATCAGCTCCTTAATCTCAGTACAACACGCCCACAAAAAAAACCTCTAATGCTAATCCAACCTTTGTTTACTGAGGGTAATCTGATTTAGGATAATGTTGCTAATACAGATCTTTTTTTTTTTGAATGAATAAAACATTAAAAGTAAACAAAGACAATGTAAACAGCTTTTAGATGTTTGTTTTGCAGTTTTACACTTAATAATATCCAGGAGGCAATAGAACATAACAGGGACACCAGCACCTGCACTTGCTTGAATATTTTATGTTAACACATCTTAACATCTCTGTTACAATGAGTGAGTTTACATAGATGTAGTATTAGTTGAACAGAATATGCAATGAAATCCAGTGGTGCCGGTATGACAAAAAAAGAGCTGATTTGTTTGGCACATAAACATCAGAGAACAAAAACACTCAGATATGGAATTGCTTCATTTTGTCAATGTGCAAATCATGCAAGTGTTAGATTAGATATTGTGTATAATAATCATCATCACTTGCAGTTGGTATATACCATGATGGCACCTGTGCTTACAGGTTTTTATTATGTGTTTTTAATGCAAGTGACAGTTTCCCCAGTGGCAAGGCAGAGCAGATGAGCTGTTAAATCTCGAGAAGGGTAAATACAGAGTAGGCTGTCCACAGGTCATGTTTCATAGTAATTTATACAATAGGTTGGGGGATGTTTTTATGTTAAGGCCTGCAGGTTCAGTGGTGTTGAATATTTTATTGATCACTGATTGGGGGATGTTTGGCCAGCAGGCCAGGCCGGCATTAACCACATCTGCCTGAGGCTAGCACAGAGATAATGGTGTCATAGGAGGGAAATGTTAACTGGGATTTGTCATGGTCTAGCAAACTGATATGAGTCTGGCCAATTACTGAAATAAATTATTTTTGGATGTTATGTTTTATGCCATAAGAATCGGGGATCTGCCAGAAATGTGCTAGACTTCATATTATTGATGTTAAACCTGGAGACCCTTGTCCTCATGTCTGAGAGCAGTTAGCCTGCTTACTAGCACTTTGTTCAGCCTGTGGTATATAAAAAAAAAAACCAAAACAAACAACCTGGATCAGGGTGCACTGGGTTTAATGAGTTTAATGTATTGAAACTGTGTTTGGCATGAACACAGGCAAAGAAACACAGTGATCTTAATTAAAACATCACCACACTGGAATGTGTTTTCTTTCGAATGTAGAAATCTAGAGACAAAACCTAGTCAGCGTGGGTGACGCTGCTGTATACAGAGAAAATGTTTCTCTGCCCCAGCTACAGCTGAACCCTCGATCTTTAAATAAAACAGCTGCACTCTGTTTAATACACGTGTACGATCCCAATGATAATAGTGTCATTTTTCCATTTGCCCTTATAAAGTGCTCATGCAGCCTGTTTTAGTCAGAAGTGGAGACTTTATCAGGTTGAGAGGGTAAATGAAGCCAGTGGCATTAAGCTGGTTAACAATGAAGCTTTATCCACGTTGTGTTTTCAACACTCATTGGCTAAAATTTACACTGGCCATCTGGCTCAAAGTCTTTTCAGTTCTTTTCATCTCATATAGACAAAAACTCTTTTTAAAGCACTTAAAACACGCACAGCCACATTACATCACATCACACTGCTTTTAGATTGAAACCCAGTGTCGCGCACAGAGAGAATCCTAGCAACATGGCAGGACGCACAGCGAGTGAATAAAACATCATCGAACAGTGAGCTTGTAAACAGCGTCCCTCTGCACTGTAGCCAATTGTGGCCATAGTTCAGGAATGACTTTTCTATAGAGCCAGGGAAAGAGATCCAGGACTCTCTTACACACTTTCTGATCCACCTACTGTTTACCCCCCCCCCCTTTGCTTTCTCTCTGCTTTGTGGGCCCTCTCAGCCAATGGGACAGGCTCCAGCAGCCAGCTCTCTACCCCGATTTCCAAGCATTCCCCCACCTCCACCCCCACCAGTCCAGGCCTCAACAACAAGCAGAAGGTACCCAGACTTCTTTCCTTCTCCTGCCCATTCACCTTGTTACTTTTTTTCTATAAACACATAATTTTTATGCTCTTACCTGCATTCAGCCTGACAGAGTCGCTGCTTTGTTTGTCCAGGATCTCTACCTGCCTTTATCTCTGGATGATGACGATTCTCTGGGTGAATCCATGTAGACCCTCCTCCTTCAGCCTGCCTCCTTCCTGGCCTGAAACACAGAAGTTTTTATACCTCTGCTGCTTTCCACCTTCACTCACGGTGCCACCTGTTGTGTAGGAAATCCACTCTTTGTCTCTTTTTAAGGCCTTAGCCACCAGGGCTATGACACCATTTGCTGCTTGAGAATAACACACAAACTTTTTTTTTTTTTTTTAAAAAAAATCAGTTTTGATCACTTTGTAACAATGAGCTTTTAACAACGTTCAGGCACAGTTTCTAAAAAAGGGCACACAGGTCACTGACCCACAGATTTCATGGTGTAAAAATTTCACTCTGGTCTCAGATGTTTTGTTAAAGGATGCACTCTGGCTTTCATATTTTACTCACAGAAGTCCAAGCAGCAAATGGTTCTTTTTAGGGGTGTTAGTCAGAACTGACTCAACTTTTGTATCACTTGTATTCGTGATGTTTCTCAGTGTCCTCCTGTCCTTCTGCCCTACAGTTAATGGTGTGAAAGTTAACTGTCCCTTATCAGAGGAAGTTTGCTAAGCCAGATAAAGTCTTTCTAACCCGCTGTAAATACTGTGTATAGCTAGTCATCGTAACATCTCTGTCAAAATGTCCATTGCTGTGCTTCCATAACTAATGTTTGCTCAACATGATACAGGGTATAGTCAAAGTAAAAGAAACAACCAAAATGAAGTCCCACCACAGACAGAGAGCAGGGAGGTGTGGGATGCAGCTCCTGACGGAAGTGGATTATTGGTCAGAAGCCAATGTCGCTTCAGTGAGAATCCGTGTTCCCGCCTGCAAAACTATACAACCATAATTCTGTAAAACGACCTTGTTTAAAGTCCCACAAACACTAAGGCATCATAATCCATTTCAGTGACTGGAATCCATCCAGTCCAATCAGATACAAGACAAAGATTAAGCTTTTCCACATACCCTGAGGGAAAACTTCATGTTGGTGTTTCCTCTACTTTGACGCTCTACATAGACAGTAGGCTATACATGGTATATACCCTCTGTGTTATAGATTTTCACAAACTGCAGTGCATGATATCGATAGATGATTATAAAGCTTTGGGCATGTAAAAAGCTGATTTTGAAGGACCTAAGGTGCATAAAAACAACCAAAGGAAAGGAAAAGAATTACTCCCCCCCCCTATTTTTCTTGTTTTAAAAAGCCACCACACATTCAGTATACTGGCTTTTTGTTAATTGAGTCTAAAAATGTCCCTTTTCCTGCTTCTCCACAATTAGTGGTGACATTTTATTGTGTGAACTTTAAAGGTAAATAAATAAAGGTCTCAAAGCCAAAGTTTAGATCAAGAATTACTGAAAGGGGAAAGTATGTAACTTTATGGGAGAAGCACACCTGGAGATTTATGCATGTTGCTTCTAACACATCAAAATAACTTCAACATTAAGTCATGTTCATCTAAGGCAGTTAGTTTTTTTTAGCTCGCTAAATGGTTATGGGATTTCTCCTGTTGTGCATGGCTTAGCATAGTTCTCAGATGCAGGGGAGATGAAAACGTAACGGTTGTCTAATCTGCTTGGGTTTTAAATTTTTATAAAGTTTATTAATTTATATTAAGACTGCTTGTCTGATTATTTTTTTTTTTTTTTTAGTTCTAACTTGCTCTCATGAGCTCTAAACACTAGTACTTTTTCAAGCCTGTGTGCAACTTAGCGCCATATTTCTGTTACCGTAGTCACAACTTGCATCGAGTGTCTTAGAAATCTACTGAAAAGAGTTTTCTCAGATTTTGCAGGGAATCAAAGCTGAGAATCTCTAAATTGGACAACACTGAAGCACAAAGCAGGGAGCTACTTATTCACCACAGCAACAGACACTTTACTGTCCACTTGCTAATATTACAATATATGACCACAATTCATTTCTCAATGTATTTGATTAAAAAAAAAAAAATAGAAAAGAAATGCTGCATGTGTAGCATCATTTAAATTAACATCTATGCATTTGGATAAAGCTAAATAGTTAAAAAATCAGTTTTTCTTTTCTGTAGAGAATGGCCTTTTTGCTTTTTCTTTTTCTTTTTTTTTTTTTTTGTTTTACACACAATAGCATATTAAGAAATGAGCTGGAACTAAAATGTCCATGCAGTTATTCCATTGTGATGATGTGAAAGTTGTATGTTGTAGGAGTGATCGGTGCCTGCTGTCTGGATAAGCTTTGAATAGCTGCTTTCATCAGCCGCTTATTGCTAAAGACAAACCATCACTAAATTACTGGTGCTGTGAACTACACCTTTCTCCTGCAGGGAGTGCTGTCACACCAGCACAACAGCTAACAATATCAGCTGATCCAACAGCAGGGACGCCTCACTTTATCCACGATTTTGTACAAAAGCCCCATCTCTTGTCATTTTCCCAAACTGTCAGTTCTCTATAATCTTACATGCTAATAATGTTTTTTTTTCTTTTCTACTGCTTATTACAGCGCTACAGCATATTAAACATTAACAGGAAATGTTGGTTGTCTTGTGTGAAACGGCCGCCACCATGTAAGATGGATGGTGTGAATTCATCACCTACAGTGGTGCCTTTTTTTTAAAAAAAAAAAAGAAAAAAGATTGTCTTTTGATAAAATACATGAAATGGGACATCGACGGCTTGTTTCTTTGTTACCAGCTGTTTGTAAAACATTCTTAAATGTCTTGAATGAGGAGGCCTCCAAACACACTTGGTTTTGTAGAGTTACAGGCCACTTTATTGTGGTGTAAATACGCTCCCTTCCTCTTCTCTTTCATATGTATGCTTTTCTGATTGAATGAATGACTTTTTTTTTTTTTTTTTTTTTTTCTTGGAAATTTTCAATGTCATTTTCAGTGGTACTTTGCAATGTCACAGTGGCTTGTTTCAGTGCTTCATTCAATGTATTAACCAGTATCCTTTTGCAATTAAAACAGTTGTATTTCACCTTTCTGCTCTTGACCCCTCTGCTTTTCTGACCTACAAGATCAAACACACTCTAAGGTCCTATTGTTTGTCTGGAATCACAGCAACAGTACTTTGCTTTTCACACCCAGAAATCTGGATTCATGGTTTTTGCCAGGAAAGTCAGAAAAGGACTGATATAGTGTGCATATATTGTATGTGTGCAATACTAACAACCAATGCTGGGCGTGTGCTTTGAATCTATTGAGTCACATAAATAGATAAAAGATTTACAAGTTAAAAATAGTATTGTGTTCATGTGCATCTCACTACAACACTCTCTCCATTGCCATGGAAACAGGAAATCTGTCTCTCACAATGAATGGTGACCAAACACCTGAGCTGTTAACGTAGCTATTTTTTATTTCTAACAATGCTGAAGGATCGTGTTGAAATATGTCGTGTCATGCTCTTTTGTCTGCATTATCAGTATTTCTAAGCAGTGATGAGATTATTGAAATCCTACATTTCATGTTTGGAAGCTGCACACAAAAATGTGTGAGGTAGCGTGATTTTATCCAGTTTTTATTCACTGATGAAATTTGGTATATGGATCAATGAAGCTGGATGTATTTGAACAGCTGCCCCAATCCATATAAATAACATGTTCAACAGTGATAAGACGATAAGTCTTTGTAACAATACACATGAATTATTTTGTAAATCCATTTATCTAATGGTATTATGCAGTACAGTATTAAATATGCAACATCGTACTACAGTTATACAGCTTTATTTTCTTTCTGGACCATGACTGGACTTCTTTTTGATTGTGTTTTATGGTTGTATATGCCCCCTTCTGTTACTGCTGCGAGACCAAATCTAATAGTTTGAATACAACAGTGTAGTGTAGTTCTGGCGGCCTCTGCTGCAGGACCTAAGTATGGACATATGGACACCATAGACGCACATAAAAACGCACATTTACTTTTATTGGATGTCTTGCCATCTGCTGGCTGCAGTGTGTGTGTGCTGTAATTGGGCATTTCTCTCTAATGGGTCGTTTTCTCTGAAGGAGAAAAGCATTAAAATAAACAGCTGAAATCAAATCTGAGATGATTCTGCCAAAAATGAAGGAAGATAATCATGGACTAATAAGTGTACCACAAAAAGGATAAATGTTTAATGCAGGCATTGAGAATTGCATGGTTGTCTTTGTTTGCACACGTCTAGGTCATTGCAAGGTTAAGTTTGTTCTTTAAGTAGTTAAACATTTGAAATATCAGCAGCATTTGTCAGTAATTGTCCTTTTAACAGAGGCCAGGCTGTATAATATCACAGAGTCTGACTCATTTATCGGCTCAACTGGTCCTTTCATTCTCTGGTCCCAAACACACAAACAGTGATTTATTTCAGGCCGACTGATATATTGAATATCGCTCAAATCAAGCAAGCATTCAGTGCAGCCATTCTGCCAAAACCATCATTTGTGGGACATGTGGCTATTTGATAAATATGGGGGGAAACTGTTCATTTTCAGCCAATAGTGAAAGAACAGACATAGTAAATAGAAGTACTTAGTTCAAGAATTAAAATGTGTAATTCCTGAGGTTTGGAACAGAACAGTCTAATCAAGTGAACAATAATCTCTGATGACATTATCACAGAAAATCTCAAGCACCTCAGTTAACATAGTGGATTTGGAAGAGAAGGGGCCTTTATTCCAAAATAAAGGCCGTTCTGCACATCCCGTTCTCTGGATTGGTTTCACATTTTGACGACAATAAGGGTTGAGGTTCGCCACCTTCTTACTTTGAGAAAAATGGTTTCATGTTCACAAATATTGGCTTGACTGTGCAAGATTACAGGACAGATATTTCTTCTTGACCTAACCTGTTCTCATGAAAATGCAAACACAGCTATCTATTACAAAAGTGTGTGTCAATGGATAATGAGAGTTTTAAAAAAAAAAAGAAAAAGATAAAGGGAAGAATCTATATGTGCCAATATCCTGACAGATCTCTGCTGGAGTTTGAGCAGAAAGCTGTCAGCTGTTATTGTTGTAACAACAAAATGTAAATAATCTAATAATTTATAATAACAGCCCATTGAGGATGATCCTTACACCTCACAATACATTGGATAGGCCATACAACAGAGTCGTACTGTGCTATTTGTGGAGCGTTCCTGACTGAGTGGTAATCTAAAGGTTCTCCTCAAGGTGGCATTAGAAAACTACTGAAAGCAGCTGCTGCAGCTGAGCACAACACAGTAGAGGTGCAGGTCAGACAGTAAAGAAACTCAGCTCTGTAAAATTAAGAGGAGCTGTAAGAGTTAATAATTCAGCAAAACCCAAACTGTTAAATACATTAGACGACATGAAATAAATAATCGTACTGTATGAATAAACTAGCTGGACATTCAGAGATGACTTTACATTCAGTGCTTTCTGAGACATAAACATGAAAACTAATGTGGAATTGAATTATTTAGGAACATATCAATTCAGCCAATGAAGAAACCTCAAGGACCTCTTCACAGACTTGTTAACATTTACCTAGTGCAGTGTGTGAAAGTGACAGCTGTCTTCTTTATGAACATACACCATGTGACCTCATATTTCTGAAACACCCTTTTCCCATGAACTTTTGCTCATTTCTGAAACCCTGCATTATTCTTTTCTCATATCACAGTGAATCTGAATTGTTTACTTTTATTTTGGAAATTGCTTCAGTTTCTCTTATGTCCTGTCTACTTAACCCCTGTGTGGATTCATTTTATTACTGTTGGATCCCGGTGTTCTTCCTTTGCTGTCTGTTTTACCCTCAGTTTAAAAGAAGTAGTTATCCACGCAGGATTTTTGTCTGTCTGAGAGAGTCAAAGTTAAGGCAGAGCACTGGGTGCCTGCCAATTTCTCACAGTTCACTCAAGTGTGAGGATTTCACATGACTTAGTTATATTTGTTTGGTTGATTTACCTCTGGCTAAATGAAATATTTTTTTATGTTTTAATAGGGCGAAACAAAACAAAGCAAATTAATAAACATAAATAGATGGGACAGAGTATCCAGCGCAGTAAACATTTCATTAAAAAAAAAACTAACACAGAACAGGACGAGTTTTTGCTTGTGTCACCTGTTTGCTGTTGAGTGGTGGGACCAAAGCTGTTCAGTTTCAGTTCCTTCCCTCCCTTCTTTTATTCATCATATCAGCCTTTGCAAAACACCTCCTGCTGCAGAGAGGTGCTTGCCAGACCAGTTTTCAGCCAGTGTTTGTGTGTGTATGTGAATGTGTTTGCGGAAGTCCTTGTAGACAGAAGGTAAAACTCAAGAAACTGGATTAGCTTCCTGGAAAGGTGTAACACGCTGGTTTATGTGATGGATGGTGTAATAGAACTGATTTTAACACAACTCACCGGAGCTTAACAGGACGTTGAATGTTTCTGATCCCATCACTCTGAGGATAAGACACACGTGAGTGTAGCTTTTAAGATTTTAAGTGCGTTAAACTTAAACTCAGTTTCTTTAAATCAAGGATTTTATTACTAAACATTTAACCTGGCTCTGATTTAACTACGGTATGTGTGTTTGTTTTGACTGACTGACTTTGAGACATCTTCAGGTTCTCCAAAATTTTCTCAGGTATGTACATGTTAGAACCTGATGACGTGTTATCTGATCTGAACACTTTAACCCTTAGGAGTCTGCCATCATGATCAAATCACATGACCAGTTCAATGGTCTGGACTTGTAAGGGTTAAGCAGTGGTTCTGATATGACATACGTGTAGCAGCACGTATGACAAAAATGTCTGGAATCTAAACTGCTGTCACCTTTACACATATAACAAAACACATTTGCTGCGTCAGGAGCAAATAGAGACCTATACTACACCCACTCTCCACTAAAGAAGAGCAAATGACCGACCAAAAATAACCTGCCTGGACACATTAGCCAGGACCTCTCAGACAGATAACGCTCACACATATGCACAAAGACCCTTTACCCAAAGCAAAAAACAAAACCACTGGGTGGTGATAAAATCCAGTAAATTGTAGAATAGGACAAACACAGCCGGGGTGTGGCTCTAACAGCGCACATGTATTAATAGGTGACTGCTGAGTGGGAGGGTGAAGGTACAACACCTGGACACTTCCTTGTTCTGAAGCAGGAAGGAATACATTTCTACTGTTGTCTGGGAGGTACGATGGGCTTTTATTGTTTCTTCTACTATTGTTGTGTTTTTTTTAAGCAGGTAACAATTTATGGTAATGTTATGTAAGTTAATAAGTTCTGTCCTGTTGGAGGAATCTAGCATCCAATAATGTAAATTGGGTGGAGCGTATTTGTTTTGTTTTTGTTTTCAATCAGGATACATGAACTTTCATCAATGCATGAGATACTGTTAAATCTTGTATAATGCTGATAATTCACCAACTGTTACTTTGATGCATTTCATGAATGAAAAATCATGAATTCATTTGTGGATTTATTTTAATTCATATACTGTTACCATAAAGTATTACTGTATAATATTACACAATGTTTTTTTTATGTTAAATGTTTATACTGTGACACTGCAGTTCCAGACATTTAATTACAGTCCTTGTAGAGAATGAACTTTCTGTCAATTCAAACCGTTTCGCTTCCAGTAAATCAAATTTGCTGTGCTCTAATGTGTTATTCTTGGCAGAAATAAAATATCAGGATAATCCTATTGGCTCATATTGTCCCAGTCTACCACTACGAGGTCAGTGTGAGGGGACCAACAGATCAGGAGTTAAAATATCATCATTCCCAAGAGAATATGGTTTTGTTGTTCATCACTTCCTCTGTCATAAATGCAGTGCATTTTTTAACACATAGTCTGGAAACAATGCCAGTTATATTTTTTGTCCATGAGACAGCAGACTACTAAAAATAAGTTTACATCAAATGTTACCATTGGTCAGAGAAACGTGTAGCCTTCCATCTTAGGGCTCGTTCTATATAAACCCAATGTCTTGTAAATAGCATTTTGTATCTTACCATGTAAACACTGTAAACCATTGGTAAACCTTGACTCTCCTGAGGGACTGAACTATTTTGGGCATTTTGCTGTTATTGTGGGAATGAAGTAACACAAAGATTTTCATTGTACACCTCAGAAACTTTCGAGTCAGAGGTTAGAAGGAGATCTCCCCCATATGACGTACGCCAGAGTAAACACTCTGCTTCCTGTCATCAGTCTGCAGCTGTGAGGCTTCAGCATCTGGACCATGTTCTCCTCTGCCAACCCGTACAAAAACCAGCACTACGCTGAACTGAAGAGAAACTGTATCAAGGACAAGATACTGTTTGAGGATCCAGAGTTTCCTGCCACCAATGCATCGCTATATTTTAGGAAACCACCTCCTGGAATTGTGACATGGAAGCGACCAAGGGTGAGTGACAGTGGTGACAGATTAGTGCACGTTATGAAAAGAATTTAACTGAAAAAGCCACAGATACCAAAAACAGGTTATCATACAGGCTCAGTCTCTGACACAAACTAAATCAAGAATCAATTTCTATTTTCCTTTCTTGGTAATGCTTCTTCTATTTTTTTTTACTTAGACTTTAAATCCTCAAGAACAAAATGTGTAAAGTCCATTGTGTAAACTTTTTTTTATTACAGGAGATAACCAGTGAGCCCCTTCTGTTTGTGGAGGGCATCAGCTCCCATGACCTGAACCAGGGAGTTGTGGGAAACTGCTGGTTTGTCGCTGCCTGCGCCTGTTTGGCTCTGAAGGAAAACCTCTGGAAAAAGGTGAGTTCATTTGGTCCCTTTCGCTCTGTAAATTGAAGAGTTAGTGTATTTGCTGTTGGTAATCGAACAGTATTAAGGTTTAGTGTAACATATGAAAAATTCACCTCAGGTGGTTTACCTTACGAGCAACAAAACTAAATTCCTCAAAATGACTCAAAGTATTACTGTCTTCACTGGAGGACTGTATTATTTAAGCCACATTGTTCTTTTGTTGTTGTTGTTTTTTTACCATTATATAAATACTTTAACATATAAACTGCTGTTACATCTGGGTGAGCTGAGTGGAAGAGAAGCTGGATAATCATGAGGAATGAAGATGTTCAGCTTTGAGTAATAAAATGTTTTTCTGGGGTTTTGTTAAAGAGGTTTTTCCACTTAACTTCAGAAAATAAATCTGACAACATATAAGTGATCTAGACAGTGTGAGTGCTTTCCAGTAATAAAAGCCTTTTGGTTAAAACCTTCAACAACAATAAATAAATAAACTACATCCAGTACTTGTTTCCAATTTAGTTGGAGGAGTCGTCACTGCAAAGTTGAACCTTTTACAGACAACTGGATTAATAACACTCAAGATGTGTTGATTCTGAAAAGATTCATGTTTTCTATGAAACAGGGAGTTTGTGAAAACGAGTTTCACAGCTACTTTAACCCTTGGCAATGTTTTTTTTGCAAATTAAACATCAGCATCCAACTACGCTTCTTCTACTTTGCCCTATATACTGTAATACACATGCAGTGCCTTGTATACATAATATATGATTTAAAATTACAATTTATTAGCTGCATTGATAGGGTTTACCACAAATTACCCTTTAATGTGACTGTTGTTAATCTATTACTCATGACTAAATGACTCAGTCGCACTGTTGTTTTGTGTGTGTGTGTTTACAGGTAATTCCTGACTGGAAGGAGCAGGAGAATAATCTGAAACACCCTGAAAACTATGCTGGAATCTTCCACTTCCAGTTCTGGGTGTTTGGGGAGTGGGTGGATGTGGTGGTGGATGACCGGCTCCCTACAATCAACGGAGAACTCATATACTGTCACTCGAAAACCAAAAACGAATTCTGGAGCGCCCTGCTGGAGAAGGCCTATGCCAAGTCAGTAAAGTTGAAGCAAATTTTTTCTTTATGAAGAAACATATTTTTATCTCTTTTTCTTTTCTTTGTAGGCTACGGTATTCATATTTATATATAGCTGATATTATTGAAAATAGATAATATTATAGATCATTATCATGTTATGTTAAAATATAGGACAACAAAAATAAAGCATAGATCAGATTTTTACTTCAAGTACTACGGCTTGTACTGCAAATAATAACAATATACCTGCAATGCATAAATAATGAAACTATTGCTGCAATGCATATACAATATTTAAAGTAAGACAGCATGCTGAGTAAAAGCTACAAATATATATATAGAATCCATTTTGTTTTCAGCTGCATACCTGAATATTATACATATTATATTTTTAGATTTTTGATACCAGCTAACTTCCTTCTAACTAAAGTTGTGTTTACCCTGCGTCCAGGCTGGCCGGCTGCTATGAGTCTCTGGAGGGCGGAAACACTGGAGATGCTGTGGTGGATTTCAGTGGAGCTGTGGTCGAAACACTCAACCTGGAAGCAGATGCTTTTTATAAGGACCAGAAAAAACAAGACCAGCTGTTTGAGGATCTACTTAAGGTTTATGACCGTGGAGGAATAATAAGCTGCTCCATTAAGGTCTGAGCTGCTTCTAAATGTTTGTGTCTCTGCTTCCTCTATACCTAAGAGAAACTGGTCATTGTAAATTATTTGTTTATTACTCAGGCACAACCTCATGAAATTGAGGCCAAGATGGCAAATGGTCTGGTGAAAGGCCACGCATACTCTGTTACTGCAGTAAAGAAGGTGCGCTTGGGTCATGGGCTGATTGCGTACTTCAAGAATGAAACCATCCCTCTGATCCGCATGAGGAACCCCTGGGGCAAGATTGAGTGGAAAGGAGCCTGGAGTGACAGGTGAAAAGTGGCTAAAGCTCATTTATACTCTACAGTTTTTTCCACTACAGGTGATGCAGTGGTGGTGTCAGGCTTTCACTATCGACCGCTTACTGCATGGAGATTTCAAAAGTGAATGTAATAAGGTGTAGTTTGCTCTTTCCTGGACAACAGAGTGTATTTTCAGTAGATTCTCCTGGTGAGTAGCAAAAATATATAACAACAGCCAGAGAAACTTGTCAATCCTGTGGCCTAATTCACTTCCATCTATTGTCCAGCTATATGCACACCATATTACATGTTCCCATAATGGGAATCTGGACAAACAGCAAAGAAAGTGGATATTTGCTATATGAGTGGTCAGTCTTGTCATTTTTTAAATCCACCGTATCTGCTGTATGTCTAACCTGGCATCTATTCTACACCTTTATAACTCAAAAGGTGGAGCTTGTGTTAATTCTGACTTTAAAACAATTTTTCTATAACATATTTGTATCTCCTTTTGTATTCCTGAGTGCATTAACCGTCTGCTTGTTGTTTGTCAGCTCTGAGGAGTGGTCAAAGATTGGTGATATGGAGAGGAGCAACCTTGGCATCACAGTGAAGGATGATGGAGAGTTCTGGTAAGTCATGAAGTTCCTCCAATTACAACAGTCCACCTGTGGTGTTTGTTTCCTCAGTAATGCATGTTCTGTTTGCATCTACAGGATGTCATTCACAGACTGGTGCAAGTTCTTCACAGAGGCAGATGTTTGCCGTCTTATAAATACTTCAGCGATCAGTCTCCATAAGCACTGGCATGAGATTGTTCACTTTGGGAGCTGGGCCAAAAATGCAGATCCTCTATTAAACCGCTGCGGCGGCTGTGCAAACCACAAACAGACGTTCCTGCAGAACCCACAGGTACTTCAGACACTGGATAGCCTCTTGCCACGCATCGCCTGTACACATATATATTCACTACTTTTCAACTTCTTTCACAGTATTTGTTTGACATTACAAAGGAGACCGATGAAGTCCTCATCTCCTTGCAACAGAAAGACATGAAGGTCCACAGAAGAGAAGGGAGAGGAGAAAATCTAACCATTGGCTTTGGTGTCTTTAAGGTGACTTCTAGACTAAACCATAACTCCAATATGCTTTCATGATCCAAATAATAATTCATTTATAAAGGTTTGTGAAACATTTCCCAGAGTTCAGAGTGAGACTGACCAAAGAGGAGTTCATTACAGAGGAAATGGAGTTTGTCTGGGATGAGGGCGTTAGTCAAATGTTAATTTACTTTGGGGGGAAAACAGGGATTTTCCATCACATTTTGACTCTCGCTTCAGTCAAGGAGTTTGGCTTTGTATGACTTTTCTGCTCATTTATTGAGTAAAGAAGAATGGTGAAGAGTTGTTTGTAGCGACAGGCAGACATTACTTAATAGGTTTATCAGAACCAAAACAGACCGTTTCAACAAGTGGCTAAATCATACCCGATTAAACACAAAGAATGCACATACTTCAGTTGATTGCTTCAAGCTGAAACACGGAATGGAAACCAACACATTTGATGACTTTTCTGTAAACAGAGACTGTTGGAGGCCTGTGTTCAACTTCTTGTGTGCTCATTGTAAAACTCTCCTGTAGTATGGAAGATTTTGGTGGTATCTAGAGATTAAAAAATATATGCATTTGTTTTCCTTCTCAGTCATACCCTATAATGTGCATATGTGAAACCACAACCTCACAAACAGCTGAAAAAGCACAGTAATAGCATAGTAATGTGTTTTACTAGAGGTTAACCTTGATTATTAAATTGGTAAAACATGCCAAACTAGGTTTAATCTCACATACCGAGAATAGATTGTCCCATTTAAATGCAACCATGTGGGTCAAATTGACATCAAGTTTCCCTGAATGTGATTTACTTCTCAGTGATCTGGCTCAAGTACAAACACACTATACAGCCTTATCATGGTGACTGAAGTGTTGCCAAAGCTGCAAGTTCTGGGCAGCAATAAATGTTGGTACTGGTGAGTGTGTGTGTGTGTGTGTGTGTTTGTGCATGGCGTGCTGAAGATTAGATGAGATAATGCCTTATTTGTCCCTCAGTGGGTACATTTACTGCTGCAAGCTTGAAGCCATAACTTGCATGTGACCTATGTTAACTTCCGGTCTTCATAAAAGCAATGTATCCTCCTCCTTTATGTGATGGACCCCAGACACTGTGTCCATGTTCTCTGTTTTATGTTGTCATCCACTGCTCCTTGTATTTCTCTGGTTGAGAAGTGTTCCTGTGTAGTCATAACTGATAGAATTTGTTATTAAATTTGCTTGTTAGACTTCATACCTGATGAGGAAAGTCAGGGGGTGATTTTTGGAGGAACATGAAATTAAGTCCAAATGCGTTTCCTTTTTATCAGGTGGAACTGAACAGGAAATATCGGATGCATGACATCCTGACCCAACAGTGCGTGGCGACGTCCACCTACATCAACGCTCGGGCAGTGTTCATGAGACACACGCTGTCGCAGGGTCGCTATGTCATCATCCCCACCACCTTCAAGCCTCAGGTGCTGGGGGATTACATGCTCCGGATTTTCACTGATGTGGACTCAGGCTGCAGGTACGGAGATGTGATGTAAAGCCAGTGACAGTGGGAGGTTAAGTCAGTGCACTTCAGCAGCATGAATGTGTTTAAAAATTGTAATGTTCACATCTTGCATTAGGAGACACTTAAGGGAAACACAGATGTTTTTTGTTCATTGCAGACACTGATAAATGGACAGTATCCAAGAAAAGCACACAGAGGAGTGTTTTGGAGACTATAAAATTTACCCATAATGGTTGTTGATGGTCTGTTCATATTCAATCACTTATGAATTAATCACTCTCCTGCTGCTTTCCTTGGCCAAAGCTTTTTCTTACGTTTCTAACATTCGTGTTGGCAGATCTGAGCACAGAACCAAATCACATACAGGTCATCCAAGCTGTCTAGTCTAACCAGTGTTGTCATGACACATGAACATAGACAGAGACTTCTCCAGTCTTTTAGTTCTAGCAAGAAGATCTAGCAGGAACTCTGCTTCTATTGTGGTCATTTCACTCTTTTCTGCTCTCACAGGGAGCTGACTGAGGATAAGCCAAGGATAAAATGCTGGAGTTCATTCCTCGGGTACCCCCAAGCTGTGACTCACATCTATGTCCACGGAGCTGAAGGGCTGCAGAACCAGGACCGCACAGGAGGTTAGAGGACTTTCTAAAAGCTAAACTTTACCCCAGGGCCCCATTCTTCATATGTGGATAATTCCCTTATTCACTGGTCAATGTTTAACAGTGATCAAAACATACCTACCTCACGTGACTGCAGTTACATGATCAGCACTGAGCCAGTCATCTTCCAATCTATCTTTACATGTTTTTCTGCAGGTGCAGACCCTTATGTGATCATATCTTGTGAGGGGACGTCAGTGCAATCCACCATCAAGAAAGACACCTTGCAACCAGACTTTGCAACGAGCGCCATTTTCTACAGGAAGAAGCCCAGAAAACCCATAACTGTGGAGGTAAGATGGGAGCTGTCTGGTCCTGCATGACTGTAATCAATCAAATGAGTCACCAACCCTGTGTTAAAGCCCTACGCATGCGCTGTGGTCATTTTGAAATATGTGACAGTAATATTCTTCCTCAGTTGTGGAACAGCAATGCAGTGAAGGACGAATTTATGGGCCAGGTGGTGTTGTCGGGGTCGGTGCAGGACACCACCAACCCCCAGACGCTCCGGCTGAGAAAGCGAGGTCAGACTGAGGAGATGCCTGGTATCATCGGTGTGAGGATCATCACCTCGACTCAGCTGACAGCTATATGACCTCCAATCGTGATCTGAAACAGCTGACTCTTTTTCAGTGTTCAACTATTTTGCAAACATCTTGTGAAATTTACTTGACATGTGCTATGATCAAAACCAGCAGCACTATAACCAGTTTTCAACATGCTTGTGCAGTATCTGATCAGACCGAGCAGAATTTTACATTATACACATGTTGGTGAATTATGTGCACAGACAAACAGGGCATGGCTGGACAGATTGAGTGTCATGTTTTGTTACTTTAATTTCATGTTTTATTTACTTGTATTACTTTTTAAAAATGTTTTTTTTTTTAAATCATGTGTAACATAAAACATTTTTATATTCATGTTTTGCTAGCTGCTTTTAAAGATATCATTTTTTTTTTGGATGTTACACAATAAATACTGTGATTAATCTCTTACCCAAGTCTTACCATACAGTTATCATAATTATGCAGCTGTCATAATACAGATCTTCCTATATGTACAAGTAATATTAAATAGCGTTATATTACTTTAATGCATTTTCTGTGCCTTTCTTCCATCAGTTTGTATTGTCAGGTTTTAATCGTATGGTAACACCTTCAGCGGGAGAAGTCTGACCTAAGGATGACAAAAGCCTATAAACATTGCCACAACTCTGGTTTTCTTCTTCTTTTTATTTCAGTCCAGTTCCCAAACTGCAATATTTCTTTTTTTTTTGTTGTTTTTTTTTACACTCAAGACACAGCCATGCACAATTCAAAGTTCAAAAAGTCTATTGCTTCAACCACAATTAAAAATAGTTTATCCAAAACCTCATTTCCCCATCACTCATTTGTCCTTTTTCAGAGATGGGGAAAGGCCTGCTGAGGTATGCCAGATGGATCAGCAGTTTTACAAAGCTAGACAAGAATAAGAGTAATAATAATAATGATAATAATTTAAAAAGTAACATTTTTTGTCTTTGTTCCATTCTCTTGATACACATTAATAGAGGAATTTTCACACCACGTGTACAGGTTTACACATTCAGAAGATAGGAATGTACAGGAGCAACCACAGAAAAGGGGCACATCAGTGATGTCTCTTGTCCCAAAATTCACTTTTGTGCTCATAGTTCAGACCTGTACATGGGGCTTAGGCCAAACATCCTGGGGCCCGGCAAAGCTTCCTGACAGGCCACCTGCACCTACCACACTCACACACACACACACACACACACACACAAACTAACACTCAGCAGTGGTACTAAGGACAGACTGTGTGGGCCCGCACACAGAGTGCTGCATTCATCGGGTCTCTGTCCAGATGAAGTGAGTGTCCAGTAAAGCCCAAACAGGAGAGCTGCATCCAGGAGTGCAGAGACTGTGTGTGTCTTTGATTTTCTCTTTTTTGATTTCCAGGGTGCAAAACATGTATTGATAGATACCATAGAGCAACCTGAATATTGTCATTTTAAGTAACATATTTCTGAAAAAAGGGGTGTTTTCCCATTATATTTACATACATACATACATAACAATCTTAACCTATTTGAAGATGAGTTACAGTGTATAGTTTACATGCATGAATTCTGTTGCATCCTCCTGTCTAACTTCACTCCTTCATCTTCTGTACATTTACTGTACAATGGAGGTACAATATGACTAAGCAGCTACCCTGCACCTCGCAGTCAAGGTGGACAACACGAGTGAGGCATCTTCTAGTGCAGATTGAGGTAGCCCCCTAATGTACACACACACACACACACACACATACACACACAGAGGGAAGCTACATGGGAAATGCCTGAAAAATCTACCAAAATACCGAGATAGGTAGATAACTTGTGTACACGAATAAACTTAAATTCTCACCAGGAATGGAAGGAATGTTAGCAAACAATATGATCCTGCACCACAGTTTCTGTTTCCAGTGCTGATTAGGACAAGGTGCAGTCATAGAATAGCACTGGATATAACATTCCCCCTCTCTAATCTGCCACATGTCCAGAAGTCCACTACAAAATATATAGATTACGTAAAAAAAAAGAAATGACATAAACAGTCACAGACATCGCAGAAAAAAGTCACATTAAAAGACAACAGGACACTGAAGCATAAATCAGTAAGGAGAGGGGGATCATTTGTAACATTTACATGACATGAATGTTATGCTCTGCTGGAAAAGTAGGCCAGGCTTTTAATGGCATTCAGTTCAGACATGTATTCACAGTCATATAATGTGTTCTGCAATCTAAGATGAGAAGATCACACAATGTACTAATGGCTCATGATTAAACTCCTGAAAAACATTGGACTAGTTTTTCAGATTGGAAACAACTGAACCTGTGTCATCTGCATTTTACATTTCATACTATAAATTTAGATGCCTTTAAAAACCATTTGATAAAACATGCTGCAGACTTCCCATTTGGATTTAATACATTTATATCCAGAGTGTTTAATGTTTGGAATATTTTTTTGTTTCAAAGGACACCTTATTTTCTGCTTATGGGCTCAGGACACAGGGATGCTCAGTGCACTCTGGCCAGCTGTGGCACTGCACCTTTAACTCACTGTAGGTGAAACAAGGACATAGCTTTCTGCTTTCCACTGTCATAGAAACAGAGTTCATTGAGGATTACCCACTATCCACTGTGTGCCAGCACCTTAAAACTATCACTAAATTATTATAATTTATAATAATTATTATATTTTTGTGGAATATTTGATTTATTGTCTTTTCTTGTATTTCAAACTTAATTGTCAAATGTATTAAAAAAAATTTAGATGTGAAATTGTCAGTTCGGACTAATTCACAGCATTGTACAAGGTGAAAACAATAATCCTAATTAAGATGCTTGTACACAGTGAATGGCATCTGTATGTGTACACACCTTTTAAAATGACCTATCTAATTAACAGATAATTATTTCATTGTCATGAGTTTCGGTAACAAATGTTGATTTTAAATGTGTGACAGGTCATCTTCATGTCTGTGTAGTCATATATTCATCACTACATCATCTCCAACAGTTGAATATGTAAGTGTGTGAATTATATATTAAAAAATAAAGACTTACATGGGTGAGCTGCAGTGAGTCAAATTACAGGTTGACTGCATTCAAATTTTTATATAGGAAAACTCTGCAAATATTTTACAGCACTATATGTGATGTGTATGTAGCGAGTTGTAGAAAATTAAATGCAGGTAATCTTAATGAATGATTTCTATGACAGAGATAGTCTGAAAAACATTGGCTCAGACTTATAACTCTTCATCAATATGAATCAGATTAATGAAGGATGTTAAAAGCTGGCAGAGGTCATGTGAAATTATTTGGTGACTTTTCCCTCTGTAGCTGCGCCCCTACACACATTTACACACACACACACACACACACACACAGAAATATGCCACCTTGAGGTGTGACAATCTGCAGAGGAGTAGCAGTGCTTCTCCACAGAGCCGTTGTCATGCAGGCAAAGTTTGGGTCTCGAGTCACTCTCTCACATCAGCTGGTCACTGCAGGTGCAGGAGTGGCCTGATCGTGCTCCATGGAGGGATTAGAGGAAAGAATACCAAGCCCAAATCCAGGCAGGGAGGGTTCAGTTTTGTCAGTTCCTCCTCTACTCTGTGGACGTTTCTTCTTGAAAACGAGCACGCATTCCTTTTGATTTTTTTCACCCTTTTTTTTGGTTTGGGAGTGACTGCCTCCCAAACAAGACACAGGACACAAAGAGATGTGCACAGTTTGCACACACACTATCGCCCACCCAGGCACACACACACATACTTGTGATGGACTGCTCTACATGTACAGAGTGCTGGATAAGTAAACGAGGAGGCAAGGTCTTTTCAGCAGCATGGGTCGAGAGGGTGCAAGGCCAGATGTCCTTCCTAGAAATAATGTCCGGGGGTCTTTTTTCCCTTTTGTTGTCACTGTAAGTCACACAACTGCCCCCCACCCCACTGTGCTGTCACTGTCATACCACCCACCATCCCCCATGAACGCACACATCACAGTTAGGCCTCCAGCCTCGGGTGCGGATGGCGACCCTAGCGACTGCTGTTCTTTATGGCTTCCTTTGCTGCTACAATCAGAGGCGTCAGGCTGGATAGAGGCTTCGCCAGCTTGAGGAAGGAATGCTGCAGATGGCAGAAAAAATTAGAATGATGGGGCTAAAGAGAAACACTGATTCAGGATTATTCCAGACGGTAAACACTGACACAAAATGTATAAAGTTAGAAGAATGAGGTTATTGTTGTATCATTTCATCGACATCGAAAAATCGTGAAGGTCCTGAAGAAGGCAACAGAACCAATAAAACTATCAGGCAATTTTTCACTCTTTTCATACTTTCCTGCAAGCTAGCACTTGCCATTTCCTTCAGTTAGAGAGAGAGTAGTGCCGAAACAATACTTGGCTGTTTCGGCACTACTCTCTGCAGTAGTATCATACAAGGCATTACATGTTGCAAAGGTGCGCATGTATGTTTTACCTGAAGCAGCTCCTTGGCTGAGCCTCTGCGGTCCACATCCATCTCTAGACAGCGGTTGAGGAAGTCTCTGAACACTGATGACAACCTCTCTGGGTTCTGCAGCTCTGGAGTCCCATTGGTAGCTATCAGGTACAGCGCCTTTAAAAATGGATGTGGCCAGACAGAGATGAAATGAGAGTACTATATGAATATTTCATGTCATCATGTGTATACGGTCACTAGAGAGCTGACATCATTAGTAGTTTGTCATTTCCCTTCGGGGATAAATAAAGTTTATCATATCTTATCTTTTGTTATGTTGTTGCACTTTGTGTCTTACCCTGAGTGGATTCTCGTTCAGGTACGGTGGTTCTCCCTCCACCATCTCTATTGCCATGATTCCTAGAGACCAGATATCCACTTTTGGCCCATAAGCCTTCCGAGTCACCACTTCTGGTGCCATCCAATAGGGCGTTCCCACCATCGTGCTGCGCTTGTTCTGCTCTGGAGTGATCTGGGCACAGAAGCCAAAGTCGGCTGCAGAGGGAGAGAGTTGCAGTAAACATTTAGCTTTATATTTTTACTTTGTATTTATTCAAATGATTCTTCCTTTAACACAATACTGGCTCCATTTAGCTGGATCTGAACCACATTTCTATCATTAATGGTACTTTTACTTTAATCCATCCATACTAAAGCCAAATTAAACTTGATGTTTCAAAAAAAAAAAAAAAAAAGTGACTTACTAAGCTTGACAGATCCGTCCATACCCAAGAGTATGTTGTCACTTTTTATATCTCTATGGATCACCTGGTTGGAATGGAGGAAGTCCAAGGCTTGAAGACACTGAAGAGAGGAAAAAAGTTTAAAATACCGTATATCTGCCCAATACCCACATACACAAGGGAAAGTCTGTACTAAGCACAAATCTGATCTTTTTCTCCTGGCTGGATGAAGTGTTTGAATGTGCCCGTCTAAATGCAAGGGTCAGCTCATCATAACCACAGATTTAGTGTGTGGTACTGCTGATGCCTAAACTTGGCTTCTTACCTCTCTGCAGACTGCAGCAATCTGGCCCTCATCCATGCAGGTCTCAGTCACTACATCTGTCAACGAGCCACCGGCCAAATACTCCATCACCACCCACAGCTCATCTCCCACCAAGTAACTACACAGAGGAGAGAAACAAAGAAAAATACCGCACAATGAAAAAAATATTTGTGTGTGGCATGCAAATCATAATAAAGTTGTCAGTTCAGCTTTTACTTTGAGCCTGAGCAATTCTGATCTCTCAATCCTTAATCGGTAAACTATCAATAATCCAAACAGAGAGTATTTTGTAACCAGTGTTGCAACAAACCCCAAAGAGGTTAACAGACAGTCTTTATGGTTTAAGTGGTGCTGTGTGCTCGATGGTGCAGAGCCAGTCAGGACACATACAGTAAAGTAGTAGCTGTTCAAACATGTAACTTAAAACTGCAATGAAACCAGAGCTGATGGAACCAGATGTTAAAAATCTGATAGAAACTGGATGAATGTATAGTTAAATTCTTATTTGTGCGTTTAAACAGTAGGTGGCAGTACTGCACCTAAAGTTGAATGCAAAACAACATTAAAAGAAAGAGGAGAAAGAAGAAGATGAAGCAGAAGAAGAAGAAGAAGAAGAAGAAGAAGAAGAAGAAGAAGAAGAAGGTAATAAAGACGAAAAGGATCTGTAAAGGAGGCTCAGAGGATCCCTCACAAAAAATGTATAGAAAAAAAATGGTGTGAATAAAGTGGAAGCAGTGCTTTGGGACAGCTGAATATGGTATTTTAAATGTGTTTCACAAATTAAATAACTTTGCCATGCAGCTCTTAAGGTCTTCTTACACCACTAGGATTCTTTTATCATCTTAATTATGTTATTAAATACCAATTATTTTCTGTAGACTTATATTTCTCATTACTTATATATTTTTTACAGATTTTCTGCAAAACAAGAAAACTACCTAGTCAATATCAGGTCAGTATCAGGTTTAGATGGTGGCAGCAGGTATTCTATTCATGTTTTTGTAAAAACTGACCTGTCCAAGTAGTTCACTATATTGGAGTTTTTGTTTTCCCTCATCACCAAGATCTCATTGATGATCAGCTCTTTCTTAGGCTGCTGCTGCAGGTTCATCTGCTTGATCGCCACCTGAAAAAACACACAAGAAATTTACAGCTTGGAACAAATGTGAGCCTGATGGCTGAGTGAGGAAAAAAGAAATATACTGTGCAATATGACACTTTACTTCTTGGCCAGTTGCTATGTCGATGGCAGTGTACACGGTGCCGGACGCTCTGAAAAAGAATAAAAAATATATTATTTAAGTGTTTTATATTATAAAGAAATGTATTTGCTTGAAATCCTACAAAATCACAAAGCACCACTAAACTACACTAAACTGTGTATTATTATATGATTACTGTTTCTCCTAAAGTTTCAAGAGACTTACAGAATAACATAAATTTATGTTCATCATTATATTCTGCTGTTACAAGCATCAGACAAGGACACACATTTACATTTTTAGATTAATTTTTCATTTACTATTTATAATTCAGTCCACAGACACGGCCTGTTAAAATTTGAATAAACTCTAGTCTGATTAGACATAAGAATATAGTTAGATCTAATGGATATGGTGCCTGTTGTCATGACTAAATAAATGTAAATTAAATAAAAATATAACTTGTTTCAAAAGTTTCAGGTCCTGGTTTGGTTCATTAACAAACTGTATGTGCTCCTCTCACCATGGAAACTTAAGATATATTGAATTACCTTAGAAGTGATGAGCAGAAATACTTTCAATAAGTGGTCAAAGGAATGGTATGCAGCCATTCGGCCCTTATTTGGAAGTGTAACTCATGATACTAAAAACCTTCAGCTGTGAAGTTAGGCCTCTGGAATTTCCTCTTTCTTTTGCTTGCTCTCAAATACACCTGTGTACTTTCAGAAGCTATGAATAATGGAGCACAGTTCCTGGTACTAATAAGTTAAAGATAACCGACGGAGAGTACATTGACAATTATCTACTGTTTTCAATAGGCACTTCCTGATCAAACATGGAAATACTGAGCATGCCAGAGCTGATAACAACCACACAGTTTGTATCTGTGCAGATATATACAGCACTGAACAGGGAGAGTCAGAGAAAAGCAGCAGCCTTAAAAAACAATGAGAAGGAGGGAGAAAGAGAAGGAGCAAGACGGCACAGCTAATCTGGCCCTTGGCCATTTCAGGATATAGTTTTAATTTCCTCTCTACTTATTTCCCTCCCAGTCATTCAACCTAAACCTCCCTCTGTCTTGGTCTCTGATAAGTGGTCACTAAAGCTCCATTTCCCCAGGCGAGACTGACTGCTCCTAAAATTGCTGTATTTCAATAACTGTGACAACCGGTTGGTGATCATGGATGGACTTACCCTTGTCCTATTTTCTCAAAGCGTGTATACTTCTTTTTGGGATCCCCCACACTCACAATACTCCCTGAATCAGAAAGAAAACATATATATAATGATTGAGCTTGAGTGGGCACGCACCATCACGACACCAGTGTTTGCACAAACACACAGTATACAAAAAACATCCCTGCACAACCTTTTCTGCCTTTCTATTTCTGACATTCCCTGCCTCATAGTGCAGCTACTCTAAATACATCCTCTACTTCACAGTGCATGCTGGTAATTTAGACTCCAGCTAAACTGCAGAGAGAGGAGCAGTCTAAGGAAAGACTGCAATGTATAAAAAAAGTACTTTGTTCAAATTTCATTACATTAGTTCTGCAAATTCTTTTGCACAAATCTTCCAAATGCACAGACACTGAAACCTAAATATCCAGCCTGTTGAATTACAACAGTGAATTATTTGATAAGGCAACACACCTGAACAAAGATGAAAACAAAATTAAGGAATTTATCCTATTTTTTCCTAATTTTACAGCATAATTATTATTCCTGGCAGGCTTGAAACAACATTTACAATTGAATGAATAAATAAACTGTAAAAAAATATATATATATATACTTGACTTTTTTCATAAAGTATTTTGCTGGGTTATTAAGTGGGTGGGAGTATTTCTCTGACCATATTTCTAAACACACATACTGAGTCTCTCCAGAATCTCCTCATCTGTCATTTTGGACTTCTTCCTCTGGCGGTCAGTGTGACGATACATTGTGTTGGATGTGTTCTCCGGCTGAACCTGCGACTCTGGTGGAGTCAACACTTCTTTCACAGGGGTGGGAGGCTTTGGTGGGTCCATGACAGAGCGTGTGTAGATCTGCAAGAGGGGGAAAAAGTCTAAGAAATCCACAGGAGGATGCATTTGCAGCAGAATGATTCGCCAATCATGCCACATAGAGTAAAGACTCACAGATTTGGTGTGCTCTGGCCGAGGTGCAATGACTGGGGGCACATCGTCGTCATCATCCTCATCTTCCTCCTCCTCCTCCTCTTCCTCTTCCTCCTCATCTTCCTCCTCCGACACAGGGGGTGCAATTGGGGGCTCTGTTGATGATGTTTTGGCACCCTGTAGGGTAGAGAGGTAAGTAAGTTTGGAATGCATGTTCCATATAGCAGCATGAAGTGAAAATTGTTGGTGCAGATCCTCAATTTTCTTTCCACTAATTAAACAGACTGATTATCTTCTCTGTGGTGTATACAGCAATAACACAGTAAAACCCAATCCTGTCCTCTGCAGAGTTTGGTTCCTAGCTAGTACAGATTAAACAGGACTTGGACTATCACGACACAAGCTCTATTGATGGTAAATAAATTGTTTTAATCATACAGTAGAACAAATTCAATTTACTGAAGAAGAAAAATGCGCCATGTTTGTAAATATACAGTTCACAACTGGTTGAAAAGGACCACATGTGACCTGCATTAAGAAAATAACACAGTTATCCTATTGTAATGTGATAGTACATCTTGTGCAAAAAAAAAAAAAAAGATAGGTTCAGTTGTTAATTGTGGAGGAAAGCATTATGAGTCAAGTGAGAGCTAAACACTGAGGTGTTAAAAGACTACAGTTTGAGGGTTTTTAAGAGGTTGGGTCAGGTGTGCCACGAGCCAAAAAAGAGAGTACATTTAAATAGAAGCAAAGTGGGTTGTATATAAAAGTGCTCTAAAAGAAAACATGCCACAACACTGCAGTCATATGCAATATGGTGATGAACTGTAGACATCCTCTTTTTGATATGGATACCTTTCAACAAGTGTGATTAATATGCCTCAGACATATTTATTATGCCTAATGCTCATTCTTTATTTCCCCCATCCAAAACTCTGGTAGCCTTGGATCATCTTCCTCTTATGGAATGGAAACATTTCATCTGTTTCCAGTCTGGTCATGCATAAATGAAGCGGTGCAGCTGAGTTTTAAAGAAAGTTTTAAGGAAAGCCCCAGTCCTTCACTCAGACATACTGGGCCTCTGACCTGCTCCAAGGAGGACTGGGCCAAGACTGCAGTGCAGAAATGAGTGTCTGGCTAAGTGTAAGCATTGCCATGTGTTTTTTATTTTAGTTTTTTTTTTTTACAGAGCCATGCGGTAATGACTATAATGGTGATGAAGTTACAGGCACGTTATTGGCAATGTGGATAAAACTGTAAGGAATATGAACTCATACATGCACTTTAACGGCCATCACAACCCTCTGTGGCATGCGCCCCTGCCCTGCCATTTCAGACACAGTCCATTCAAAAGATTAAAGGTGCTCTTGTGGAAGATAATTAAGCACATCTATTAACATCAGCAACTAATATTCCAATCATATCCCCCATGAAATTTCAGTACAGAGAGTGATGATGCCTCTAAATTCAAATGTTTGTATGTGTTTTGCATTAGCCAGCTGGCATGATCAAAATTAGGAGATCAAATAGTGCAATTTAGCTTCAAAGCCAATGCAGAGATGTGGAAAGTAATGTGGAGGAGTTACCTTGTCAAATAATGCGCTGCAGGTTCTAAGGCTGACAGGAGGCCCAGATGACAGCAGTCGGTTCTGAATGTGAAGGTTGAAAATGGGAGGATTTACTCAAAACAAACCCACACAATGTTTAAGAGTAAGTGGATCTCAGGGAAGGGGAGGAGGGCAGGGGTTTGCTACTGAGGGATGGACATCAGGTCTGTAAACTGTCCCCATAACATACAGCATGGCAGGAAGACATGATAAGAGACAAACCATGCCACGTGAAGACTTGTTTAAGCCAAAAACACATTTTCCTGTCCACTTGACAATATGTCTTCGGATTTCTTGTATAAAATTATAATCACACACCTACAACCGCACAGATCCTAAAAATTAGGATTAGTTCTGTTTTCCACTGAGTTTGTTTGTGGAGCTTTTGGCATTCATTCAGTTAGAACCTCGACTGCAAAATACCCCGTAAAAAAGGTTTGCTGTTTGTTCATACTTGAGCATAATTGTTACAGGAAAAAAACTTTATAACAATCTAGTGAAAACAAAATGGCTGTTGTCACTGACATAAATGTATTATTACTGCTTTCTATTGTAGTATGAAACCATTCAATGCACTGAAAACCATAATTATGGCCAAGTAAAGAATAAACATTACATCTACAAGATAACTTTTCTTGAGTTGCTGCTTGACCATGTCTTCACAGTGGTTTATTTGACTTCTTAGCCTTAACCCAGATGTAAATGAAAGACTGAAACATATCATATTAATACTGTACACCAGCAGCATCTGACTTTTAGACCTGCTGAATTAACAAATATCCTCTGTTTACTTCTATGTACATAGAAGGTGGGATGGCATGTGTTGTTGTTAGCAGAAAAAAATGCAATAAATCTCCAAGGTAAACTAACACTGTGCACCAACCATGCTGGTTTCTGTAAAGTAGAACAGTAATATCAACAACATGCAAGGGACGAAATGTCAAGTTCATATTTGATAAACAACCTGTTGAAGCTGTGAACTTTAGACAGTGGTCTATCGGTCTGTGTTGGCTGACAGAGCTGTGGTCTGTCTGACAAGCACTGATGTGAAGTATCCAGGTCTCCTAGTTAGAACTAATAATGGCTGATGGCTGAACAGTTGAATCTCCCAGGACAGAAAAACGAAGAACAAGTTCTTAATAAGTTAAAACAGCAAAGAGCCAACAAAACAGAAATGCTGCACAGTTTCTGTTTCTGATGAAAGCAAAGGGTTTGTTTCCTGCCCAAAGGTCTCTGGGGTGACTATAATGTGTGGTAGAGTCAGGCACTAAGAACAGCATCTAGCAAGTCAGAGGGGAAACCAGGCACAGTGAGTAAGGTTTAGATTTTCCTACTGCAGCTCTACAACCTAAAATTCAACCTCTTGTCTGACCACACCTTGTGTTAAGATGCAACACTTCGCCTCTACTGCCAAAACTTACAGTTATTTACAGTGTATTTTGAGCTTACCATAGGGTGAGGTACTGTATCAACCTAAAACATTAATGTTTGGCTCAAACAGATTCAATAAAAATCATCCGGTTTGGTCAGTAGATAGTCATCTTTTTTCCACCATACTAACGCATAAAGAAAAATGTCTTTAAAGCAGTCTCATTTCTTGACAGAGCACACATGGACTGTAGCACTAGTGTAGTGATCTGTGCAAAAGTGAAAGTCAATTGCTTAGAGACAAGAACATACCAGTTCCCAAAAATTTACCTGCATTGCAGGTAAGCTGGCGCTGGTGTTCAAAATAATCTGCCAGAGATCATCAGAAATATCAGGATGAGTTACCATTTTATTATTTCAGAAATGAGACATGTTGCTTCTTTAGACCAGTTATTGGCACCTTTCTTGTCATTCTGCTTGTCTCAGACAGTGTGGTCCCATCTTAGGATAAAATCTGTGGCTAAGTGTGGCTAATGGCTGAGTCACTGCTGCAGTCAGAGACGACCGTGACAACCCAAGGCTGAGATGCTCTCAAATGCCCTCACTGGGCTCGTACAGCCTTTTAGACTCACTGCCACACCCGCTTGCCCTTCACTGGCAAAGAGCTCTTTCAAGCAATAGCCCTGTATGAAGAGATCCCAGTGTAGTTTGCCTGGGGCAGCGAATCCCACTGAACAGACTTGGATTCCACTTCTTCACCCAGCTGAGCGTGTATGGGCCAAGGCATTCAAAGCATAGATTACTCTGGTCAAAGCAGGAATGAGGTCAGCACAGCGGGAGTCCTTTTACTGTAGATGCAGCTGAGCTTCCAGTGAAGCTTGTCTATGGGTATTTCAAAACCTGGTTAAGTAGATTGGAAAAATAAACAATGAGCAGCAGTAGCTCTCTCAGCAGCCATAGTTTCTGTGCATGAGCTGCAAAACTGACTGGCATGTATGGACAATTCAGGGCGTTATACCAAATAATCAGGACAGTAAGCCTCCATTAGATGGAGAAGTCTGTGCGAAACCACCATGCCGGAAAGAAACACAGTCTATTCCAGAAATTCCCAGACAAAGATTGTGAGAGGCAAGTGAGAAAGATTTACTGTGGTGTAGTGGAAGAAACATAATTGCTTTAAGACGATAAAACAGAGCCACATAATGCTGTACCTTACCTGTTAAATTATTACATCGTAATATAAATCATAAAGAAATACATTCCTCTCCATACTTAAAACCAAGAGATTTTTAACAGCAGATTGGGTTGATTTGTAGTGGTAATGTTTTTTCCACAATAACCAGATAGTCTATGGAGGTCAGGATATGCAGTGGAGCAATAAAACAGCAGACAGCTGAGCCACCTCCATAATTCTCTCCCAAACTGAGCACTGAATACTATTTGGTCTTATTAATCAACACATATTTAGTCAGATTCTAATTTTGTATTAACAAATATGCTTAAGAATTATGAAACATACTATTTAGGTTTAGATAATAACCAAAGAGCAAATATTAAAAAACTCACCAGAGTGTTTGCTGCTATGTACCCATGTGCTGACTTGTCTGAAAAAGAAAGCAACATTCTTACAGAGGCAGCACACTGAAAATGGTTTATATCAGACGTTAAAATAAATTTGCTACGTATTTGCCTTTTGTACTGAGGACTTTTATTTTAATTGCTTACCTCCCGAGGTGAAGCTCATGTATTTCTGGTTGTTGACGGTCTCTTTGGAGTCATAAAACTTTAAGACGTCCAACACTGCTTGTGGATTCTTCTTCTGCTCCAGCTTGGTGATGTTCGAGGTCTGTAGGAGCCGTGCCCACTGCTCTGGGATACCCTGCATAGACAGACAGAGATCAAATGTTAAAACAAATTTGAAAATTAAAGCCACAGTATGCAAATAAATTTGCTAAACTAAGCTGCCTGACTGCGTGCCAGCCGTAGTTGCAAAGGACAGCCATCAGTCTTCTCTCGTATGAAACAGTATAAAAACACAAAGCTTTGTAAAACACTGGATCAAATTCAGCGTTAACATTCAAGTCGTTATGTGAAGGAAAATATATTATTAGTTGACTCTTTCACCTCAGGCAACCATGACTGTAGAAATACTTGTCTGAGACTCTGTCATAGGAGGATTTTAGAAGCAAATCACTCCACGCTTATATACCTGATTATATACCTGAAGTGAGAGAGGGATACTCACTGTGAATTCTCCTGTGACAGCATCAAAGCCGACATGAATGGTGTGTTCAAAGTCTGAGGGTAGGGATATCTCGGGACGTTCCTTCTCCTTCTTCTTGTTTGCTATGGGAGATGAACAAAAACAAATCACAAGTTCATTTTAATATTTTACACATTAGGTTCACAATACACAGTGATCCAGTAAATTGCATCAGGCTGAGCATGAAGGTGACACATGGAGAAGGATACTTACTCTTGTCTCCCCCAGGGAAGATAGAGCGCAGGCGGACTTTCTTGTTTTTCTCTTCAGGAGCCATTGGAAGTGGTTTAGAGGCGTGATTCACTGATGAAGAGTCTCGGGAACTACTGTTCATTCTCAAGGGGGGGGCTGGTGGTTTCTCTTCAATATCAACACTATCAGACATCTTTAGTAGCACTCACAATGTCCTGGGGAAAAAACAAAACAGAACGATGGAAGAATTCAGCATTTTAATACCGAGGCATAGTGTAGTAAAGACCTTCTTTGGTGAAACACATCTTCTACAACTATATCATGATTTATGAAATGTCAAAATTAGCCATTGGAATTTCACCAAGGCCAATGTACACATAACACTAATAAAGCTTGGCAGAACATGAGGTGAATTTCTCTTCTCTGCAACTGAGGTAATATGAGTGTGACAAAACCATATTAGGACTTGACAGATGAATTCAGACAGATCTAACACAGAAGACTCCTAGCTGCAGTTTCAAAGTACTGTATTTTACGAGCTTTGGCCTATTTTAGCCTGTGATGTCCAGTGAGTCTGTTCGGTTGTGAAATGGTAAAACGGAGTTAATGCTAAAGGAAAATGGCAAGAGTAAAAGTTCCCATCATTCATCCCCACATTCCAGTCCCCATCTCACTACTATGTTAGACTCCTTCACTGTGTCAGCCTGGGGCCAAGCTCATCATGTGATGTGCCAGAAAGCAAGCCACCCAGGCTGCCCCCTTAGTGGAGACCTACATTAGCAAACAAAAACCACTCCTCAGCTTTTACACAGTGTGCTCCTCCTCTGACAAAATACGCATGTCCCATTACAATGGCCTTTACAATTTTACATAATCAGCACCTGCGCAGGACAAAATATGTACTGTATATAGTTGGCCACAGCCCGGAAACAGTTTTGAATGAAGGTGTTTAGATTAATATGTAACATGAGAAGTTGTGATGTATACAGTAACAGCTTTATTACGCATGATCTTTCTTGTTTGTAAAGATATATAGATAACTTGTTACTCACAGTTAGATCCATACTTAAAGCCTCTTACTTAGCCAACACAAAACAACATAATTATTAACTGATGCACATTTTAACACTTTAACTATAATTCTGTCTTTCCCTTATTATCTGCTGAAAAACTACATATTAATGTACAGCCTGAAGGAGATGAAAAATGTCAAACAGTTTTATCTCTGCACATTACCATTACGCATTCATCCATCAAATTCTAATGTTTAACTTATACAAACAAAATTTGGGGGCAAACTTTAGGTGAAAAAGTCTTGAAGATCAATCACCGGGCAGTGTTTTTGTTCCCTTCTGTTGATTAAATGTGCATGTGAATAAGAAGAATTCTGTTTGATTTAGAAAGTTAATTTAATACAGAAAATGCTTTGTGATTTTTTAAATTAGATAAACTAATCTATCATCACTGCAGGAAATCATTTGGTCGACAGCAGCACTTTGGTCTTTCAGTTTCAGAGCTTACTGCAGATGAACTTTCATGCCCTATCTAAGTCAGGATGTTTTAAATTTTTGTCACGAGTTATTCACTGAACAAGGAAGAGGGTGCCATCAACAGTGAAGTGTGTCAAATAATAAAAAGTACGGTTGGTTAACAATAATAATAAAAGTTATATGTTGATTTATTTTAGCTAAAGGACATGTACGAACATGTTATGATCTTAAAGTATTATTACATTTTAAAGATTATTTTCCTGGTATATTATGAGGATCCTAGGAGATATATATATGTGTGGTGGGGGCGAGGCTGCTGGCAGGTTCTACTATGTTGGGTGAGCTCCAGGTGAAAGTCCAGACAACAGCAGCAAACAGGTTCTTTTAGATTGAATGCTAGGCGTGTCAGGAACAACAAAACCAAGCAAAACTCTGCTGTTTACAAAGGAATGTCAGTGTTGACATACTACAGCAGCAGGGACTTGATGACAACATAATTATCAAAACACTGAAGACAAGAAAACCAATAGGAAGTTGTAAAGGCAATAAGGAAGAAATGTTCTCGTGAAAGATACACTGTACGAGCCACCTGACATAATGAGCTTAAATTTACTGAAAGTACAATGTAGCTCACAGCATAGTGTAGCTTTAAAACAATGTGAGCTGTGCAATGCCAAGCAAAGCAAATCCACAGAAATCATAGCGAGAATATGTAATGAGAGAAAAACAACCATTGGAATTCTTTAAGCTCGTCTCCTGCCCTGTTGAGAGTAACGCAGCTGTGACCGATTCCTCTCTTAACCCATTAACATAATCTTGTGAACACATTGTTTCCAGCCACGACATGTCATACAACTTTTATAGCCATGCACAGAAGCAGATCCACTGACAGGATCTGAGATCTAATCAATCTGGTCTGCAAATACAGATGAAGAAGTCAATGGTTGCAACACCAAATAATGGTAACAGGAGGCTCTGAACCTTTTAAACATATTTTCTTGAGGTTTCTTAGTTGAATCTACGATATGCCTGTGTTCCAACGATTCTCATGTCGCCCTTGGGAGCAACACTTACATTAAACAGTGAGGATATAGCGCATACTCATAAATATGATAATTTCAGAGGATGACGGCCATTGGAGAGCACTGTGGATGAAAGATATAGCTGAAAAAAGTCAGGGTCATTTCTATGTCAGGTAGCAGGGAGAAGCTGTGCCACCAGCTGAAAACTACAACAGAAATCCACAAGGAACTAAAATGATATTATATATTTCATTTATCTCACCCTGGTCCTCACTGCTGTGTGGTTGCTTGGCCAATCACCTGACTATCGGCTGCTGCGGCAGCTCTGCTGAGCACTCAGACAGCTAAAGATGGCAGATTCATGGAGACCCAGACAGCACTGATTCTTCACTCACATTAAACACTGACCTATTTACTGAGCAGACTGACAAGCAAGCAGTCAGTGAGTCCGCTGTCCATGAAACAAGCAGCTCCTATTTCTGAAACACACATAGTGTAGGCTTGTCTCGCAACAATATAGGTAAAAAAATGTACTAAAATGCTCATTTCTGTTATTCCTGACTAGTTTTGCAGCTCTAACACTGATCCACAATATGCTCCTTTGTCGGGAGACACCCCAAAACTTCATTCATTCATCCTGCTTTGGTGGGATTTTGACATTTTGATATAGGAATGTCCAAGTGTCTAAAAAAAACACAGACACACCAGGTCAAGTCAGATATTACTGGGGATGTTTTCACATTTCTCTTCCATAAAATATTAATCTAGCCATGAAGCATTTTCTCTCCTCTTTCAAACATTAATGCTGAATTTGAATGGCTAACACAGGAAGAGACTCTAATCTTGAGCCCACGGCGGCTCAGTAATGGCCCCACAGTGGGGGGAGGGCTCCATAAGCCCAGCTCTTCGTGCCCCTGATTAGGACACACTCTCTGTTTGACTTGGCTCTAGCTTCGGCTGTGCTTCTTTGAAGGATGCTGATTACTTGGATGGGGTGAACAGCTAGAGGACATTCAAAGGGTAAGAAGAGACAGTTTACAATTGTTATCTTCTTTATACAATAGTTTTAAAAAGACAAGATCAGTTCCCTTGACAATCGGCACACAGCACAGACACAAACACCTGAAAATCACAACGAGACACACTTCACCAAGACGGCCAAACCACCGGAGGCCAACGACGCACGATTGGCCTCTCAAGGTCAAAATAAAACACACTGTGTCACTCTGTAGATGTGATGCAACGCCACACCTAGTTTAATTTCACAGGGAGGCTGGGGGGAAGAAAGGGTGGAGTCTGGTGGTAAAAATGGCTTTGAAAGAGACATGAGTAGAATTTACAGTAACAAGCTAAAAACCTCACAAGCCACAAAATCCTCAAGGAAGTGAAATATACAGTCTATGCAGAATATGTCAATATTAGAAATCCAGGTTACATCATTTGTGATAAATGGCCATGCCTGATACTAAAGCTATAGATCATGCCTTGTACAGCTAAACTCTACATTGTGCATAACAGCTACTATAACAATATTTGTCATAAAAGCTTTTGTCTGATGACACTCCACCTCTCTGACTTGGGCCTCCTCCTGGAAAACTCAGTATCTGCTTTGCATACAGCTGCAAGTGTTTAGATCCTAAAAGGGGCAAGTCACAGATCCCTCATCAGTTTGCCAATAACAGATGTTTGGTGAGATTGGTATATAAGTTTAACACCAGATGTTAGTATACATATGTTTCAGTTCTCTTTAAATACTGAAGCTCCTGTTTCACATTTCATGGGGGAGGTGTAATTTTGAAAGGATGCTTGCAACATCTGAATACAAGGACATAATAGAATCTCAATGAGACAAGAATGAAGATGAGCTTGATAACGGCTATATTACATATTATCAAGTACTGATTCAGTTGTTGTCAGCTTTCATGTAGTGTGAAACAAAAATTTCAAAATCAAAAACTTTTTCTTTCAGCTGTTATTTTTAGCTGGTAGACATACCTTGGGGAAACGCATCTTTTAATCATGTTTGTATAAAAGGCCTTTATCTGTTTATAATATGCCAACTAGAGCATGACTGCACAATATAAAAGAAAAAAAACCTAAATAATGCAATGGTTATGTTTCCACTTTAAATGTCCATTCACACTGACTCACACAGTAATAACCTTTGGAGATCTGAAAAACTATTCAGATCTCAGATAGTATGCAGTATTTTCCCATTGAGCCTATTTTACAAAACCTTAGTAAAACAGGTTTTGAAAACAAACACTTCATTCAAGCAACTGCTGTGTTGTTATGCAGTCCCATTTTACACACAGCACAGTGCATAAAAATCTCTAATCAGATATCTGTGTCTGATCCTGTTTCATTTGAGTCTCATTTTTCTGGATTGTCTTTAAAAAACTACCGCTGAGAGATAATGATCACTTTTTCCACCTTATATGCTTGTTATAATGTATCCTGTACTCTATAAACTCTTGATTTTTAAATTGTAGATCTAAAGAAAAAAGATTAAAAAGGGTGGATTAAGATTTTTGTATTTAATCCTCATTTAATCTAAATTAGATAACTGCTATGTGCCTTTTGTTTAGCTGTGAAAATTTGACATTGATTTTTGTCCAGTACTAATCAGCAACAATACTAATGAGACCAAAAAACATACAAACCTGCCTTGTGTTCATTTTAATTGCTGACATAATTATTCTCTCAGCTTCAGAGGATTGAGTGGTCTTACCACAAAAGACCTCCCTGGTTGACTTACTTATGATTAAGTAACTCTACTCACTGGTTGTGCAATAAACGTTCCTCACATTTAAAACAATGCTAAACAAAGCAGGTTAGTCCACACTCGAGATTAATTTATTTCGCCACAGATTACAACCCGCCATGTCTCATTTTACCCAGCATCATCCTTTCCAAAACTCCACTGCTAGGGAGGCTTGAAAGCTCACACTGTCATTTAATATTTAGCTCTGGTGAGCCCCTTTCCAGGGCTGTGCTCTCATATCCAGACATGCATGCATATGCACAGACCTCCTCCCCCCAAGATTAAACCTGCAACAGATTTTTGTATGAACATCTCAAAGTAATAGTTCATTTAGGTATTTTCTCAGGTAACTGAATCACCTGTGTGCACACGTCTTTTTTGATAATGATATGTCAGCAGCACACGTAAACAACATTAAATTAAAAGCATCAAATAACACTATTGATCAGTCTCAGCTGACAGAACTGCTGCACACTGTGTCCTGGCAGTTTGAGACCTGCTCTCTAGATGAGCAACCAGTGGATTGAAAATTTTTTAAAGTGAATCTCTTCATTCTGTTGGTGGTGAAGTTCTATCAAAATGGATTACCAGTAACATAAATGTGCTTACAAATACATATGATATGTGGCTGGTTGCCTGATTTTGAGAAAAGGCCTGCTTTTATTTAAAGCATATTTCTACAACTGGCAGTTCTCTCTGGTAAGTGTTTCCTGCCTGACAGAGACAATTTATTACACCCGTACATTATAGTACCTTTTCTACTCTTCCAGACAAAATGAGCTGCCTTATTTTCATGCACATTTGATAGTCCATCTTAAAATATGAAGCATTAATGTTCTACTCCTAAACTGTAATTATGGGCTGGCATTTCTCAGATCCAAAATAAAGACAAGATGCATGTACAAGTTTGTGGTTCTTTTTAGTCAGGTGGTTTGTCTGAGCAACTCAAAAGCTTGAATGCCCCATCTGGCATGGCTCATGGTGCCTTTCGGGAAACAATCAGGAAAATCAAACCTTCGACTTGGTCGCCTAAAACTTTGCACTTTATATTTTACACTTTTGACATTCAAAGTAACCCTCAAGAGTTATGCCCCATGTTGGTGGCTGCAAGCCATGAATACAGAAATAAAGAAATAAATACACTTTCAAATAACAAGCCACAAAATATATCGATTTTTCAAGATGAGAAGAAATAGACACTGCTGGTTCTCTCTGGGTGATTCGACTTCACACTGACATTCCCTCAGTCAACATTTATTGTAAGCATCTCGGAGTTTTAAATATTTTACCTTGAACTTGCACTGTGCAAGGACTGCTAGCATCGGTTTCATATTATTAAAAAGTGTGACTAACAGGCTACTTTGCTCTTTTAATTAGCAACGCTCTTGAACCAAAAGAAGATTTTTGACTTCTAATCAGCTGCTTCAATCTTTTGCCCTGAGCACCAAGAACAGGTAAGGCCACAGGGGTGGACATGTTTGAGCGCCAACTGAAGGCAGGATAAGGAGTGTACCATGTGTTACATTTATACTGCACATAAAATAGTCATACTCTTCTCTCACTCTTACAACTGGCCATGCTTCAATTTTGATTACCTCTTCCCTGCAAAATGAATATAGATGCATCGTGACCTTGCAAAGATAAACGCTACTGACAGACTAATATTTGTGTCAAGAAGTGAATCAGCTGAGAGACAGTGCGTTGCACCTTCATAAAGCTGAGAAAAGAAACTGAATTTATAGTTTATTTGGAGGCAAAGCAACAGTGTTTCAACAGTGCTGCGGATGATCTTCACTTCAAAGGTGTTTTTTTATTTGTAGCAGATGAGTAAATCCTTTCCATGTGGAGTTATACAACTTGGACCATGTGGTTACAACTGTCCCTGGGCTTTTCTGCCACTTACTTTTTAAACACTAACTATCTTTGATATATAATCCTTTTATCTTGTTGACAATCAGAGCATTTACTCTCAAACAGTCCTTGCTTGTTTCTTTGAAACACTCACCTTGTGAACTCCATCTGAGGTTATCAGCACTCTTTTAATTTTATGAAAACTTCCCACTCAATGGACTCCCTCATTTTACATTTTGCACATGGTTCATCTTCAAACCAACTCGAACTCTCAGACCCTTTGCAAACTCTTAACCCATGTTAAACTTGATAATCTCTTAAACCTCCTGAACTCTGTGTCTCCTTTGCAACAAGTCATCCTTTTATTCATGTTTCGGTCCATTTGGAACATCTTCGCCCGTTCCATCTCATTACTGAAAAGGCTTTAACACCTCTTTTTTTATAGAAACTGAAATTGTCCCAAGACATTATCTTGAAGTCACATTTGCTATTTATATTTGACACATCAGAAACATCACAAGTAACAGCAGTGCACACAATCAGACAACAGACAAACACAGACACACAGACAAGCAACCCTATTCTAAGTAGCAGCAGACATCAAGTCGGAGATTACAGAGGGAGCTGTGTCAATGTGTCAGTGTGTGAGTCTTTCCTCTCTCTCTCTCCATGTCTCTCTTTATCCATCTCGCTTGCTTAGTCCCCCTCCCCTTTCTGAGACAAAATGGCCAGATGGCTTTCAATCCTACATGCTAATCCATGACACACAGACTGTAGCTCTGACACACCTACCATAAGACTGCTGCTCTGCTCCGGACAGCTATTACACTTAAACACACACATACACACACAAACACCTCGCATGAGGCCACTTTACATGTATAAGCTGTCAACAAGAGTCCTAAATGATAACTACACTGAACATTAGCAGCATAACTCACCCAGGACTTGGTCCACAACAGATGGAGGCTTACTTGTATGTGTTGTGTGTGTGTATCATATTTCAGGCAGTCCAGTTAGCAGGCTACAGGCCAAGATGAGGTCTTGTGTCTACTGCTTTTGTTAACACGGGTGAGGTAAGAGAAACTCTGTGTTGGGTTACACCAGCCAATGGAAAACAAGGGGAAGCCCAGAATGGCACACTAATACACATGGAGACAAACAGGCAGACATACTGAAAAAAGTGTTTTACATGGTTTCAGTTCACAAATGAAGTCTCACTTTTACCATTTGTTGTCTGTAGCCATGTTAAATAAAGGTTCCTGGACAATGTGTGCTTACTTGTAGTGGCACAGTAGATATATACTATTCCACATTGGTCACTGAGGTCAAAAACATAAATAAAACAATGGTAAATGAAACATCTACTAATATATTTATCAAGAGGCCAAGAAAAAAAGCCTTGCTGGCTGCTCAACAATACCGTTTTAATAATGTACAAAATACCTGACTAAGAAATCAAGCAAGAATTTAATTCATTTTCTAAGCAAAATCCCATCAATCATCAATGAAGAAAGTATAGTCATTTCCTTGTTTGATACAATATACACCAAACTTTTTAAAAGATACTGTGAATAATCTACTAATACTGTGGATTATGTGTGATGATTCTCTCCCATCAATTCTACCACTCTATGTAATGCTAGTTGTTCACTTTAATAAAAATGAAAGTAGCTCCATCACAAGAGTCAGTTGTACAAGCATTTGCATAAAATGCTTAACCATAATAAGCCTGAATTTTGCCTCAGGAACAGATGCTTACATTATAAACAGTATGCTGAAAGGTGCAGTTTTACTTCATTACACAGAATGAACAGTATGCACAATAAGAACAGTCACATTATCACATTTTGACGAGCAACAGCTTCTGCCTGTGGTCTTTCTTTACACATATAAAACTTTCATGAGCTTGCATGTAACCTACACAGAGACAATGGCCTACACAAGTATGAATACTTTCAACTGATGGTAAGCACTGCTCAAACCCATACACACATACCACATGCTAAGCTTTTAACTGTCCATCTGCCTGTAACACACATGTATAGATAACGGTGTGATGAATCTATAACACATGTGTCAAGTGGAGCATAGCGTTTGAGTCCAAGAGCGGAGATCAATTATCCATTTTCACAGACCAGTTGAACAGCAGTCTGTTTAAATACTAAACACTTCTATTGTGGTGGTATATCACAATGTTTCTATTTGATTGTCTCTCTGGCTTCTGATTGTGACACTGCATTACATTATTACTGTAGGCCTTCTGCCAAGACGAATGCTGTGTAATGTGTGCTGACAAAATCACCAATGGGTTTTAGGTAAAAATCACAGTTCAGATGGTCATATTATGTTGTTAAACTGAAAAACAGACAAAGGAATGCCATATGGTGGTTAAGCATAGTCCGTTTTTTGGCTACATAATATTTCATCCAAAAGTAGCACAGTAGACACTATAAAGGCCATAGGACGGAAAGAGTAAAAGAAAAATGGACAGTCATGGTGTTATTTCTCTGAACACATAAGCGGTGAACTGAACAGCCTGTATCACATCTATATCAAATATAACATGTTACATAGTTCAAAAAGGAGGAGCACCCTTCAGTACCCCATCCCCCAGTTCCCCTCTACAATCATCTTACCCTCTCTAAATCATGACTCTCTAACATCCCTCTTTCACGCGACCGCCAGCCAACAGGTCTCCCATCAGGCCCTGCTTCTCACAAACCATAGGATGACTGCGCTTCCTGGGAGAGGAATCTCTCACTCTCTCTACAGTGGCACTGACACTACAGTCAAATGAGCAGAGGTGATGGCAAGACACACATCACATGCAGCTCGTACACAATCCTTCCAGGCTCCTACACTACCGTTGGCTGTGGAAGAATCTCAGGCAGAACAGCTCAGCTTTCACAGGATCGGCCCCCACCCCCACTCTGATCCCCAATGAAGTCAGGTGACCAGATGTTGTATATCTCCCTGTCACTACAGCCGCCATGAAACTGCTACACACATCTATGTTAAGCTCAAGAGAGAGAGGCACGTCTGTGCTCTGCGAATATGGTCACTAGAAGACAGAAATGGAAATAAAGTAAATGTCTTCATAAAATCCTCCCTAGAAAGGCCATAAGTGAGGCAGTGCAGAGATAACAAAAGAGCATCCATCAGCATATTAACCATCCATCACCCCCACCCCCCCCCCCCCACCCACAGCATTTACAGCTCTGATCCATTCGTCAGCCTCGGGTCTACAGACCCGAAATAGCATTGCTTCGTTTTTGTTCCAGTGTTTCCATTCCAGCTGCTGCATTTCTCTAGGACACACACATACATACATACAAGGCCCGTACCAACGCCACCATTGATTCTAACACCTCCCCATCATTAAAGGTGCTATTTGTGAGGCACAAAGGAGTGCATACAGACATGATGTGGTGCAGAATGATGTATAGGATCACAAAAAACCTGTCCAACCCATCTAATGCAGGCACCATTTTCACTCTCGCCCTCATAGACTGAATGTGGATGAAACAGCTGCCTCCTTAGCAGGGTAGAATGCAGAGTGGAAGAAGGAAAAAAAGGCTACAAAGCACCCCTACATACACAGCCTCCCCCTCCTCCCCCTTTCCTCTCCTCCCTCCTCTGCCTCACATCCCCTATTGCATACACAGAGAGGGAATTACCTGAAATATGTCTTCACATTCTCTTGCTCAGTGTTTCGCCTTTGGGCCTGGAGCTGTGGTAGATTCATCGTCAACCATACAGTCCTAATGACAGTTTAAGGCAGGATTGCCATTCTCTTGTCAGACTAGTTCCTGACCCTAAAAGCAAGCTTGTTCGGCAGGCTGGATGCTTCACTGGCTGTTCACTGTTCCCTAGCCCGTGATGTCATCCACCCTGCTATGCCTATTGGCTGAGAGGCTGAATATTAATGCAGGCAGCAGGTCTGGGGGAGGAGGCAGCCAACGGGCAGACAGAGTTGGTTTTCTGGTTGACAGACTGAACGTGCTGAGCGAGAATACCAGGAGGGAGGCATTATATATCCCTTTCAACAGCATTTATGTTGCAAATTTGGTGTTCTGCATTGCTATACTTCTTACTACTACAGGCAAGCTGGGAAAAGCTAATGAGCTGAGTTTTTGTATGTACAACATTAGAACTGACAAAGCCTCTAAAGTGTTGTATCACTAGCACTAGTTCTTTCAAAATATTTTAACAAAGCAAATGAAAGAACATGTATATTTGTTTATATAAATGTAATAAAATATAATAATTTATTACAAAAATATTGAGTATAAAAAGTACTAAGTACATGATCTCTGTATTTTAGATATCTAATATTTACCACAAACACCCCCAGAGCTTTCATATTTGTGAGTGGTAAGCAGAATGGTACTGTTTTATTTTGTAGTGGAATATGTACTCTTTCATTTAAACAATTATTAATCCTCAAAACAAATAAAAGAAAAAACTTCTACCATATTCTGCCAATAGTTATAAAGGTTTTCTGGCATGATGACACACATTCCTGTCCATCACCTATGTCAGTTTATTCAGTGTTAAAAATTTTGCAAACCTTAAACTGTAGAATTACTAGACTATTTGATCCTTCAAAGAAAAAAAAATCTAACATCCATATGACAATATATTTGATGCATACAATGTCACTGAGTTATTGATATAAAACAAGATCCTCTATTTCTTTAAGGCAATCTATTGCATATAGAGTTTTTCCTGAATTTATCTGCCACCTACAGACCCTTTTCCATAGTAGCTTTCAACACTGACTCCATATTCATATGCAGGCGGAAACAACAACCAAAATAATCATTGCATTTGCCCTAATTTGCCTATGATGTCATCTTTTCCCTCTATCTCACCTGTGATTGGCTGACTGACACAGCATCTGCTCAGTCTCATGGCTAGTGCTTCTAGCCCAAGGTGGAGGCCTATCTGAGGCTCTGTGAATCATGGCTGGTTGTCCTGACAACCCCTCTAATGTCGAGCCGTTGTAGGAGAGGAATATGGCTGTACCGTGACACTGTTCAAATGGAGAGCCTGGTGATTACAAGAAGACTATGTCCTTTATTATCCTTTACTTACAACATAAGGTGGCATTTGTAATTTTTTAATTAAATCACAATGCTAATAAAAAAGATTAAAATACTTTGGGTTATACTGTATAATGAATTCTGGAAAATGTTTGAAATTTGTCTTGTCTGAGATTTAAAATATCTTAAAATTCAGAAATAAATCAGTGCACTTTTTTTTTTACCTCGTGTTTTTCGTCAGCTGTGCAGGCAAGTGTAGCAATAGCATAACTAGATTAAATGCTGCAAGAAAGAAAAATGCAAATTTGAAATTAGTTCTGGGGTATCATGCAAGATTTTACAGTACAGAATGAGTTTTGCTCTGACTTTTCACAGCACACACTAAGGGTTACTGTACACTTACGCAGAGACTTTGAGGCACAGTTATTAGAGAAAAGTGTCAAAATGCTCCTCAATCTGAGGAAATACAACTACTGTACCATGGTAAGACCTTTAAAGCATAACAAAGATCATGCAGGCCAGTCAGATGATATCATTTCAGCACATCCATTTTATATCTAGGTGTCTTTGTTGCTACACTTCTCTCATCTAATCCTCCCCTGAGTTTAAAGGTGGCAACAACCATTAATTTGTTTATTCCCCATGCTTATGACCTCCATATATATGACTTATGACTACATGGCACTTTGCTGATGGAAAGTAAATACCCTGGACAAAAGAGCTGTCCAACACTAACATATGACCATTTTAAAAGTCCTAATCAATCTAACCCACAGGTCTTTAGATTCAAGACAAATCCCTACAAACAAAAAAAAACAAAAAAAAACATGCAAGGTCCAGAAAGATGCATACGACAGCACTAACCGTTGAGTCACAATGTCACCACAATGCAAACCATGATTCATCAATTCATCGTTAATGTCTCTTGTACTGTCAAAAATCCAAGATATTTTTTTTCATACAACCACAAAGTACGGGTCTGACCGTTTGTGTTTATGCTGTCCATTACAGCAGTGGTTCCCAGACTTTTTTCTACAAGCTTTCTAAACAAGAATATTTTCGACCACCCACCCCCTAACTTCATTTGCATCTTAACTTGTTCAGTTTCAAACTGTCAGAAGCTAACATTTTCATTTTCAGACACACAGCACACTGTAGTCTCTCCTCATTACCCACTCATGTACCGGTGAAGCCGACGGACGATATATGCCTCATCATATTTTCTTTGCTTTGAAAGCTGTGCTTTGGGTTTATGAAGGCTCTGTAGTAGTGTTATGTTTAGCTGGGAGCTCTGTTACAAACTTGTCCATGTTATGCTATCAGTGCTCAAGCATTCCTTGTTCCCCCCAACTCAAATACAAAGGACTCATAGCTCAGTAACTGTAAACCATCTGTTGTTGTTCATACTTCATGCCAGCCTCTTTCACCAAATCAACAGGACTGGCTCTAACATTTCTATGGCCTTGGCCAGAATCTTGACCCACCACTTAACAAAGAAATGACACACACACACACACACACACTCATATGTCACTATAGCTTTGAGGACACTCATATACATAGTGCCTTCCCTACACCCTAACCATAACCATCACAACTAAATGCCTAACCCTAACCTAAACCTAATTCTAATTTCTTGCATGACTGCACAGACATTGGCATGAATGATGCTTCAGCCCTTCTTCAACCTTTCTTTTTATCTTCAGTTTGTAGATTCAAACAGACTGAACAGGTGAGATGAACAAGATTATATCTTTCACCTGGATTAACATGCTTAGTCTGCTCTGTGAGAAGCACAGGTTTTTTGTACTCTGAAAAAGAAACCAACTGAGATGGCAACAATAAAAGGAAAGGTCACAGGCTTTGTACTATGGCTAGCGTATGTCCTTTCACAACCATGTGTGTTGTTGTCGTGTCCTTTAGAAGTACTGAACCCATACCCATACCTGCCCTGTCATTGTAAGTCCCCATTGTTAGGAAAGAATAAAATGTTTTAATTAAACACAGAATAGACAGCAACATGAAACATATCTGACACTGTGTCTAAAACTCTATCAGTTCCAAAAGCTGCATATTATTGTTAATGTGACTGATGCAACATTTTCCCCCTTCCACATTCTGCTAAATATATGATATTTATTTATAAAATCAGCCGAGTAATACTGAAGACAGATCGATTCCTAAAGCTTGGAAGTAAAAGATCAAATCAGGGGCTGACAGGACAACCACTAGCTGCAGTGAGGAGGAGCATGATTTACTAATATCCATAGGCTGCTGTCAGTTATCAGGTTTATATAATGAAGCCTATAAATATCCTCAGAAGCAGACCACATCTCTGTGGTGACATTTTATAATAAGCTCTGTCTGAAATTTACTAGTGCTCTGGGAATAGTCAGGTAGATTACATTCTAAATGAAACCTATATAACTTATATGTCTGTGTAACCTACATATATCCTCTTTAATCATTTTATTAGTGAGCTTTCTAAAAGAAATCCATGTTGTGGTCTTGTGCAAAGCACTCAGTTACCATTCAGCACATTTTCATCAATTTTGGCAAAATAGAAATATTATGGGTTGCTGCAGTGTGCTCAAGAAGTTTTCTCATTTTATGGCAGGAAGCTTTGCAGTCCAGTTCTATTTGGTCTGGTTTAAATCTTTGCTTTAGTAACTCTGCAAGGCCAGCCACAAATTCCAGCCACAAAAGCATCATGTCATTTTTGTTTGCGATACAAATGCGAAATTTCCTTATGGCCTGTTTGGAGCAGCATTTCTGAATAAACTTACTGAGATCAGTCCAAGAAGAATGTATCATTGTGCAAAATGGAAAGAAGAAATTTGAGATGACAGGTTCTTTGGTCTAGAATTAAATAATCACAGCACTGGTCAATCACTACTGAATAAACCATATCAAATTATGGTTTAGATGATCATATTATGGTAGAACTCATTGTGCTTTGGGAGCGGAGGTAGGGGGAAGCTTCAGAGAGGCACATAGCCTCTCAGGAAACGATGATATACGAGAAGAGACAAAGTGTACAGGTGAGTCCCATTTAGCAGAACCTCACTTTCATAGACAAGCATCAATAAAATCTCTCACCTGTGTCTATGCAGTTTTCTTTTAGTCAACACTGACATTAGGTAGTGCAATTTAAAAAGCATGCTGCTGGTTTCATGCACCCACATTGTATTTGTAATTCAAGAACAGCAGAAACATTTTATCTCAAACATTTGTTTCACTATTTACTGTGGTTTACTGTGACTGAATAGGTTTATGCGAGGCTCTACTGCGAATTTCCTGGATTTCAGATTTTAAAACGTCATCCACAATGCTTTTCACAATCAACATGTTCTTTGACAGAGGTTTTAATTGATATAATAATTTGACTACATATTGCACCGACAAAATGCATATAAAACGTCAAAGTGTGATGCCTGTGGATAAAACAGAAGAGAGAGAGCTGGTATAGACAGTGTATTAAATGCTCTTCATTTCACCCCATCAGATTAACTTCTGTAAGCCCTCCGCTGGTAACTGGGCATGTAAAAAACATGCTCATCCATGCTACATTCACCAACAGGAAAACCACTTTCTCTGTGTGTTAGCACAGAAGAGATTACCCTCCAAATAAATATAATTGAGGTTAGTGGGGCTCTACATCCTGATTATGGATAACCTATTGATAGGTTATCCACGGTACTACAAGAGCTCATACAGCACTGTAAACACTGTCAGCCAACCGCAGTAATTACAGATTAAAGCCTGGTTTAATGTTGTGCACTTAACACCTTGGCTGATTTGCCAAGATTTTAAATGTAGGCTATGTTACATGTTTGAACCTGCTTACTCAAAGAGGATACAAAGGCTAAAAGGGAGCATTTCATCTGATTCACGCTACCATGTGATTTGGATCATGAATTTTTGTTGGTACCATCAAACATGACTCCTCTGTCCACACACTGCTAATCTGTGGTTATCCACAATCAAAGAGAGAGTGTCTGTGTGTGTGTAATGGGGGGAGGGGTCCTTATTGACATTTTTGATATTTTGTAGTATCATGATCTGCTCTATCTGATAACTGTAAGGCTGGGATGTGGTTCATCATACAAAATCAATTTAGGGGATTTGTTAGTCTATGGTACAATGGTGTCAAAACTATTTTATATGCACTCAGGGTCATATCACATCCTGAAAGAAGACACATTCATTTTCCAGGGAAATATATCCCCCCATGCATAAAATTATTCAAGCAAAACTGCAAAGTTATAGGAACGTTTATGAAACCTATGCACAGTAGACACAGTGATGATGTAGAAACTGCTACATCTATCACTGCTTCTTTGGTTTTACTTTTCTGAAGCTGTGTGCAGTTTTCATCTGTTAAGCTGTTGAACATTTGGCTAGTGTTTTTGACCATTTCAATGCAACTTTTACCCTTTAACATGAAATAACCCCTTTAACATGGTCTGGTAAATCCATTCTTAGGAGGGATTTGAGGATTTTTATTACAACATTTGTGTGACAGTGTACTTTATATACAAACATATCCCGCACCTTAATTATCCTTTACTTGAAACTGATGTGACTGTGGTATGAAATGAAGAATTTGCTAATTAATTTTAAAACAAGCTATTTCCCATGATAATTTAATATTAATCTATTCATTGGTTTCTAATTATGTTGGGCAATTGATATTTACAAAGTTATTAACAAGAGTTTATGTAACTTAAAACACTACACAATGACATCAGCTCTGATGTTCATAAGAAGACGCTGAACCCCCATTTGAATGTAAAACAGGTGGGGGTAGCCAAATGAGTGGGCTCTGGGGATTGGGTATAAAGGTCAGCTATTATTCAATTGTTACAATAGTATTATTAAAAAAGATAGTCTAGTGCAAATGGCATCACAGTTTTAACAGCCAGTGGTCATTCAGCAAAATGTACCACAATATCTGAAAAATATCTTTTAATACTATGGCACAAACAATCCACTTTGTGCCATTTCCCTGTTTATGGGAAAGTAGTTTACTACAGATTTCATTTTGTTTATTTAGAGCAATCATTCTATAACTTAATTTGCAAAAACACACACCTCACACACTGCCTTATCCTTATGGATATCTAAGTATGCATATTCACTTCACCTTTGCTATGCTGCACTCTTTAACAGGGCCACTTGCCTGTCCTCAATCATGCCTTGTGTCAATATTAATCAGTGCACGGCGACCCCGCACAGCAGCACCTATCAGCTAGCTCTCAGAGGCCAACACAACACAAAAGTCCTATCCATGACAACACTCCTCTGAACAGGCCCCTCCCTCTGACAGCTGGCTTATTGTGTGCTGTGCCTGTGAAGCGGCCTTGCCCTCGCTTTGCTAGGGCAGTTCAATAACTAATCTCAATGCAGCCAGCAGCATGTAGCTTTGAATATGAGGAGGACAGGCCCGATGGAAAGTCATAATCTGCTTGGCAGTCCTTTGGCAGGAAACTGGGAGACTACCTTGTCACCACATTAAGGATCAGATATGGTTCACAAAAGGTACACACACCTTGGCTGCACACTACCAAAAAAAAAAAAAAAAAACTAAAACAAAACATGAGGGAAATTGTTTCTTGAAATTGTGGAGCAGGTGAGGGCATTTTCACTAAAATATTGTTAGGCCCAGCCAAAAAACCTTTTAGTTATTAAAATTCAGCCGACAGCATACTCTGCACACGTCTGCACTGGAACACATTTGCAACCTAATTTACCTAATTTAAATTTGAATATTTGCCACATTGATTTAAGCAGCTTTTTTCAGGTACAGCAGGACACACTGGGACAAGTACATAATCAAGTTAGTTATATGAAAGGTTACTGTGGCACGTTTGTAATAATTTTTTCCCAAGATTGCATATGACATTTTGATTTGTGATTTTGTCATCCCCCCACAACAATGAAACTGAGGAAGAGCAACAATAGTCCTTATCGTTCAGTTTATTTATTCATCTGTCACATGTCAAACACCCAGTTTTGACTAAGATGGGTCGGGATGATTGTCAACAAAGCTATTCTACTTAACTCACTCTGTCAAAAGTATTTTCACCAGTGTTCATCTGTCCACCACACATTGTCACACATGAACAAATGATGCATTTTTACACTGAGAGCGCCATAGATTAGTTATAATTTGTCACAGTATACTTGATAAAAAATAAGTAAAATAGCATGTTAACCTATCAAGCCATCCCTCAGCCAATGGTTACTGACAGTGACATCGCACATTAAATCTGAACAGGATTCACTGCAGACCAGAGAAGGATGGCTCTGATGTTACTGCACACAGGGCACGCGAGCAGCCTCCGCCCTCTGTCACATGTAGGGTAATGAACAGCAGGTTCACGCTCTTCATGGAGGAGCCTTTTGGGCCACAAGAACCGTGCGTACTTACTACTTTCTGCTTGGACAGACACTAACAAAGGGACACGTCTGGAGTGCTTGGGGCCCAAACACTGAGGAAGGGCAGATGGTCCCCGAGATCGAGGACCGTACCCCTATTAACATAAGAAAAGAAGTGTACAGAGGCGGGGGAACAGGTACCCTCGCTCCTATTTTCTTCTATAGAGATTAGAGAGGGGGTGACTCATTTACCCAACACAGTCTGCGGCACTGCTTTGGAACCCAATTAAGAGCATGCTGTCAACTCAACAGCAGACAATATCAAGTGTGAGGATCTTGTTTGAAAAAAGCATCTTATCTAAATTAACATAAAAAAATAATATCAATATTTAAGAGTTCCAGTTCATGTTTAATTTAGAAATGTTCATTTTGCATGTAGCCTCCAAGAATAACCAGCCCAGGATTATTGCCTTAGTATATTATTATTCTAGGGTTCTAATATTCTAGGGTTTTATTGTAAACTACTCTTTTTAAAAGGTTTTATGATTTTAGAAATATTCGTGTCATTTTTAAGTTACGGGAGGCTGTATGATGCCCTTTTTAGTTTACTTATACCCTTAAGTTTAAATAACATATAGTATGGATATATTTACATTGGGTTTTCAATTTACAAAGAGATATCTCCAGATGCCAACAGTGGATTAAAGTGATAGTTAAAGCTGCTGCACTACTTATTAATTATTATTTGAAAATGTTATTATTAAAATGCATGAATATGTTGCACCAACTACAAAATAACTGTGGATTTTCACAAATGTCCCTGGACCTGGCAAAGCTATTTTCCAAATTTATAACGACCACAAAGCCCTTGATCATTTGAAGTACGTTTAAGTGTGAAAAAAATTCCAGCCTGTTGTATCAATAAAGAAACCCAATAAAACTATGTTACAGATTCCATTTGCTTTTCAGATCAAAACCTTGCCAAATTCCTTGAGGGGTGGTACTGTTTTTCTTTCTTTCCACTGGAGGCAGCTTTTACCTAAAAACATAAACACTCCTGTTGCCACAGCTGCAGAATCCTAGAGCTGGAGCCTCTCTTTATGTGAAATGAGGCTGCTCTGTTGTTTTAAATCATTAATCATACCAACCACAATGGGAGAATTTCTCACGACTAGAATACTTCTTTCTAAAAAGCAATGTATTTCTATTTTGAATTCCAAAATAAACCACCTAATTGGGGAAGTTGAACTGCAATATTTTAAGTTTTGATTTGCAGCTAAAGAATAGGCCTATACACTATACAGTTTGAGTGAAAAGAAGAAACGAGAGAAAAAGAGAGGTGGAACTGGGGTGCATTTCTGCAGGTATACATACTGCTTTTGGTGTATAGCATATTTGTTAGGGCAATGTTTTGTCTCCACCTGGTGGCTACTTGGAGGACAGCTAGTATCTCCAATAGATTCAAATATCCTGATACTGACCGCCTTCATCAGAACATCTCTTTGAATAATTACATTGTCCCATTGACTAATAAATATTTTGAAATGTTTTAAATGAAGATAAGAAGCCTTTTTAAACATAATACTTTTTCAGTTACCCAAACAATCATCATCTGTGCAATTACAATGTAAGATTTTCTTCATAGTAAGGTTGATTATAAAATATCCTATTTTCTGGGCCAACCTGATCAGCCAAAGCTAGTTACTTAACTCCTCCTGTTGTACCTTAAAGTGCGGATGTGAGGATTTAAATTTTGACTTGTTGCTCAGACCAAAACTGTGTTGTGAGTTTTTCATTGTGTTCTTATCAAGCCACAAGATCTAACTAAACAACTAACACATTGTTGTTGTTTTTTGACACCTACTGAGTTATTATTAATAGTGGTAGTTGCAGCCGTAACGTCCACCATGATCAGTGAAGCTCATTATAATATCGTGGAGACCGAGCCTTCCTCACGGCGCTGCGGGCTCCAGTCAGAGATCTCCGCCCCAGTCATCTTTGGCTACAGCTCGGAGCCCGGATGCGCCGCCATGCCGACTCTCCCAGCGAGTGGAATAATTTATTCACCAACCTGCCTGACGCTGGGCGGCTAGGAGTTGACTGAAGAAGTCGACAAGACAGTTTGCGGGGGCAGAGGAGCTCTGGTCGTGGTCAGACTAGCGCGGCAAACCCGCGCTGTGTTTACTTGCGGGCTCGTACCGCCCGCAAACCGTTGCATTGATGTAGGGGCGCTCGCGTGCTAGCTACGCTAACGTTAGCTCGAGCGTGCAGAGCGCGGGGTAACGTTGGTGACAGTCCGGCCGGAGGCGGGGAGACAACTGTGAGGTGAGACTGTTATTTTGATGGTGACTCCACAGCTGAGTGTACGCGAAGGGCTGGCCATCTGGTAGATAGTATCACTGTCAGAAACGCGACTCGTGGTTTAAGGGCAGCAGCGTAACGAGGTGCGTACGTTACTTCACTGTCTCTAATAAGGCTTTTTGGCTGGAGTGGAGCTGAACGTGCACTCGACGTTTCAGTCTTTTGGCCCGCGATAGAGAAGCTAGGAGCTAGCCTGCTAACTAGATAAGAGTCCGGCACACAGACTCACAAACTTTCCAGGCCAGTAACTCGTGAAAAAACACGCTTCAGGTGTCAGATACGCAGTCTGATAATGTTTTGGTCCTGGAGTGACTGCGTCTGCAAGTGGGAGTTTTGTCGTCGTTGTGACATGACAGTGGAAAGTGAAGTTATGTGTGTAAATATAAAGTGGCTGACCACGACGTAAACTTCACCCTCCCTCATTTTTTAGGTGCCTCTTGTAAGGTGCAGATTCCCGGACTTAAGTTTGAAAAGTATGACCTGGTAGCTAGGTAGATTAACTTTAGGTTGGTGTGCAGTAACGTTACTAAATGTGTTATTAAAACAAGAGTAACGCACCTAACTTGAAGTAACACTGCTCAAGACTGTGCTGTTTATACTCTTCAGTAGATTGTGTCATATAATTTAATTAAATTTGTTTTTCTGCTATTTTCACATCCAGAGGATCTTCCATGTCTGCATCAGCTCTGGAAACCAAAAGAGATGTCTGTTGATGAGGATACTGTAAAAACTGGCAGTCCACAGGCCAGTTCGACGACATCTCTGCAGCTCTCGGATTGTACTGGAGGTTACAGCAGTTTATCTATAATGGTGGAGGGAACGGCAGCCACCCCTGACTTTGCAGCTGCATGTCCGGTCCAAGGAACCACAGCCTCACCTAAACACACCAGCATGACGGATACGCTTACCGACTCAGACAAAGCGGGACAGAGAACTAGAGCAAATGAGAATAACGTCAATCGCAGGAATAGCTTTCATCACTCCAAACAGCAGCAACAAACAAAACTAACAAAGCGACGCAACACAGCAAACCCTAGTTTCAAACATCCAACATCTGGCAAGAGGAGACGAAGGGCTAATTCTGAGAGTGACTCCGTCCTCCCTACTAACTTCCTCCTGGGTGGGAATATTTTTGACCCACTGAATCTCAACAGCCTGCTGGATGAGGACGTCAACAGGGCACTGAATGCAGAGACGCCTAAATCATCTCCATTGCCAGCAAAGAGTCGAGACCCTGTGGAGATTCTCATCCCCAGAGACATCACAGATCCGCTGAACCTGAACAGTGGGATAGCAGACAGCAGCTTTTTGGTGTCCCCATACAAGAGTGGTGGCAGGAAGAGACATCGCAACAGACACCATGGAGGAGGAGGAGGAGGAGGAGGAGGAGGAGGAGGAAATAGTGGGATTTCAACCACACAGATTAGCATCTCAGAGTCAGGAAAAAGTGAGGTTAAAACTGGCCCCTCCACACAGCTTCCAGGTATGTTAGGTTCATGTTCTGCATTAGATGTCTCCAAAGAGTCTAACAGTTTGTCCAGTGTCACAGGGGATTCCCATGAGCACTCAGCTGACACCTCAACCAGCTGCAAAGAAGAGATGACATCTGTATCTATGGAGGATTCCACTTTTTCAGTATCGGGGGGAACAAACCAGCACACAGGCAGACGCAAGCGTAGGCGCAACTCTGGCAAAATGGAGACCCCTGTGACCCATTCTACCCCTGTTGGAAAGTCCGGATCTGGAGACAGGAGTTCTGGTACAGGAGGACTGAAAAATTCTCAGTCCTTTCATACACCAAGGAGTGGTCCCAAAACAGGCCCAGGAGGCCGCCTGCACCAGCAGCCCCACAGCCAGGCGAAGGACCAGCAGAAGAAGAAATTCCAGTATGGGAACTACAACAAGTATTATGGCTACCGCAACCCAGGCGCTAGTGAAGACCCGCGGGTACGTGTGCTTCGTCCTGAATGGTTTGAAGGTAAAGATGTCCTGGATTTGGGGTGCAACTCAGGCCATCTGACACTCTACATTGCCAAAATGTTAAGACCTGCCCGGATATTAGGCCTGGATATCGACAGTGCTTTGGTACATGCTGCCCGTAAGAACATAAGACATTATCTATCTGAGCTGCAGACCCAAGAGGCCAGGCGAGCGATGCAGGAGAAAAAGAGCACCAAACAGGAGGAGAGGAATGGAAACGAGAGTCACACAGGCATTGAAAAGAAGCACAATGAAGCTGAGAGCAGGGATGAAAATGGGAAACCAGTGAAAGGAGAAAGTGGCCCTGCAGAGGCTGTAAATTACAATGACTCGTGTCACACAGATGAGGCAGGGACTCAAAGACAGGACAGCAAAACAGAGGAAATGAAGCAGGAAGGCTGTGAGTCAACCCCCACTGATCACTCCGTGAGCTGCTCTTTTCCTGTGTCCCTAAGGATCTCCAGGGGACCCATTGCTGCACCTCCACTAACAGAAATATCCACCACTCAGCCTGGAGAGTTCCCCTCAAATGTGTCCTTCATCAAGGTAAGACAATATTTTGTGGGTGACCAGCATGTATGGGGTTGCCATGTCGTTGTCTGCATAGATTAGGATAAAACTAAATTGAGTATTTTACAATTAGGGACTGGATGAATGTTTGCATCTTATGTGTTCATTAAGACTAACACAATGTGAGGAAACAAGAACTTATACACACCTAAAAAGAGCTATTTTTAGAAAGGCTAAATGTTCTGACTGACTTCACCAGAGGACTTGATAGAGTTTGTGTGCCTACTGTTCTCCCTGGAGCTTGATAATGATAATGATAATTGTCTTCCTTCTAAATGAGGGTTAGTTCAGTCACAGCACAGTTCCATTGTATCATGCAGTTTGCATAATGCAGCTTATCTGGACAATGCACTTATGGTGTAAAGTTACCAGAAAAATGAAAATCAGCTTTAAATTATTTGTAAATTTAAATGGTCTTGGGGTTTTTGTAAATAATCACTAGTTTCTCACTTCGATTTTTGTGTGTGTTTGCGACTAGAGGCTTTCTCCCTTTGCTATGAGCATTAGACATAATGGCAGCGCAGTACAGAGTTTATCCTGTAAATCAGTGAAAGGTCTCAGGACAAACGCCTGAGTTCCCTCAGTCTCCATGAGACAAGATGGATCGGGGGAAGAAATGCCAGGCTGCTTAGTCTTTACTTGGCATATCTTCCCTAGTATCAAGTTAGGGATAAAAGCTGGGTGAAGGCACATTTGGTTTTATATAGCAGGTGTTTTTAAATACCTTAGTGCTAAACTCAATTCTCAAATTATAAATATAAAAAATGCATTTTTATACAATCATCAAATATCAGTTATAATCTGAGTTATAATCCCCTTTTGCCCTTTACAATCTTTATGGTTGAAGTAGGCATGCAAAATACAATAAATTCTTTTCAGTTTGCATGTAGTAGTAGTGGCGATGATAAGATGTAAACTATTTTCCACTTTTACACTCTATTGTTTCGACAGTAGGATCATTTTTATTTATTGATTGATTAATCATTTTTATTGAATAATCATTTGTTATAAACAAAAGAAATACCATTCCCCAGTTTCCTGCATAGTATATGCAGTTTATTGATTTTAGTCTGAACAGCCATGATTTTACCTACAAAACCGAGAGACGCTCTGTGAGCCACCTAATGTTTGGCATTATTACTTGATTGATAATCACCAAATGCCCTTTGGCACTTCTTCACACACAGCGTTTGTATTAATGTTCATCGTTTGTAAATCAAATGGTTTCAGAGAACAAGAGTAAAATATGGTAGGTATTGCTCCACACTGGCGCCTGTGTCTGTGTATGTTTCATAACTCTGCCACCAGCCAGTTTGTTTGTTTGTTTTTTTTTAAATATCTAATTATAGGGTGCACCTGAAAATCATTCTTGTAGCCTCTGTGTCATGGGATTTACTTTTTGTTTACTGTTTACCAACAATATAGTTTCTCATTCAGACCCAAAACTTGCCCAGTATTAAAGTGAAACTGTAGATCAGTGTATCAAGCTGTGTGCCACTGTACTTTGCTAGACCTAAATCTAAATTTAAGAAATTTTCATGACTGACATTCAAATGTTACTTTCAGTTTCCAGATTTTCAGCTGTGGCTATAATGGTAATTAGTTTATGTTTCTGAAATAGGCTTTGCTTTAGCTTGCATCCATAGCACTAAATTGCACAAAAATGCTTGACCTGCTGGGATCATGTTTTTGTTCACTGCTCCTTCTCTCCTTCAGGCCAATTATGTTCTGGACAATGATAATCTTCTTCTGACTCAGCGGCCAGAGTATGACGTGATCCTGTGCCTGAGTGTAACCAAGTGGGTTCACCTGAACTGGGGAGATAGTGGCCTGAAGCGGCTTTTCAAGAGAGTCTATCGGCATCTCCGTCCTGGAGGCATGTTCATCCTGGAGCCACAGCCTTGGGAATCCTATGTGAGGAGGAAGAAGCTGACTGTAAGAAACTGAGATCACAAAGCTGTTGTGATGCAAACCGTGACATATGGGATACAGCGATATTTACCTGGATATCGGCAGCATTCGGTGATTTCAAAACTTGTTGTTTTGCTGAAATATAAGCAAAGTTTGTTTCATCTCTCTCTTGACAGGATAATATTAGCAGGAATTTTCACAGCATCTGCCTCAAACCTGATCAGTTTTCATCTTACCTTACAACGGAGGTGGGCTTCTCCAGTTTTGAATACCTCGGGGCCCCCAAGTGTTCAGTAAGAGGTAAGCCAGTACACTTTTTTGCTGTGCTTGTTATTCACCATTGTAGCTTGATGCCGTGTTTAACTTTTCTTTGCCTCATGACAGGTTTTCAGAGGCCAATCTTCTTATTTCACAAATGACCGCTCTTGCCTTGAAGTTCATTGAATGTGAGTACCACCACCGCACATGCAAGCCAGCAAGCTGCTCCGGACTCCAACAGCATCTCCAGCTTTTCTGAGACTGAAGATGATATTCAGACAGGAGAACGGGACAGAAGTCGAATTAATTTTGTAAAGATGAGATCTCTCATGATGAAGCACCTATCTGAATTTACTGTGACTACAAATTCTAACAGTTTGGAGTGCACTCAGATTGAACTAAACAATGTATGACCTGGAGCCAAACAGTGTGGCTACAGTAGCCTGTGGAAGAGGTATTCCTCAGATCAGTTTCATGGCCATATATACATAGTAGGGTTGGGGAATAAGATGGACTTTTCCTGTTGGCCACCATTACCACTTTAGCTGTCAATAGCAGTGTACTCACCAAATGAGTTCACTGCAAACACTGGATTAATACTGATATGATGCACAGAATTGGAGGTAAAGGAGACTTTGCAGAATGTCAGTAAATGAAGCCCCACATTGCAGGTTACATTGCATAGTTACAGTGGAGCATTCAATTTTACTTATTTGGTTAAATATGTGCATCACGTTTGAAGCACTGAATCTTGTTACAGCAGACATAAACGCACATATTTTGATAATTCTAAAAATTGTCACAGAATCAGTGAGTTCACTAATATCAGTGTTTGTCCTATCTCCCAATCCTAACATGTAGTTTGTTTTGTCATTATTTTGCAAAATTTGCAAAGAGTTGAATGAACTTTAATCTGTTACAGAGCTGTTGAAACGTGTCACTCAAATTTTGAAAAGGACAACTTGGAAAGCTCCTAAATTGCACAAGCCTACTATATTTATGAAGTGAAAAGTGGCAAACATGACAGAGATGATGATGTGTGAGGAGAAAGGTGCACTCAAAACAGCCAGCATGACCAACATCCTGTGACATAGTAAATGTTAACCTAGTCCATGTTGTACAGGTATCATTGCTGTTCTTATGTACCAGGATCACAAACGCTGAGTGAGCTTAAGTTTAACGGAGTTGCATAAAAGTAATGATTGATAAAATTGGCGAGTGGCCATAGTGAGCTGCAGTCCTTTAAAGCTGTCAGGGTGAATGACAGTACAGGATCTAATACTTTATTTGGGGACAGTATTTGCTTCAATAATGCTAAATTAGGTGCATTCCTCCTGTTTTAATAACCTGAATGCATCTAAAACATTGAAAGTGCAAATTGAAATATCAGATCTGGATACTTTTATTGAAAGGTGTTTGGGCTGTTTTGAGTGTAAACTTTTACCATGTAAGAAACAATAAATCACTTCTAATAGTAGGAGGCACGTTTGAGCTCTGCGGACCGATAGGTGTTGGCTCAGCTCATGATAATTTCATATAGTGACCATAAGGAATATTCTGTGATGTAGAGCTATAGCACGCAGTGGTCTTTTTTTTTTATGACAGTTAAGCCATAGCCCAACCTTATAAGTTGTTTACAGTCCTAAATGAGGTGCTGACTGAGAATATAACTGAGTGTGAAATTCCAGGCAGAAGCCTATTATTGGAGAGTGACTACAGCGTCTTCTATGCTGTATAAACCTGGCACATGCATTGTTTTGTGTGATCTGATCATCACTACTGGACAGGCATTAATGCAAACAGCATCTGAATCACTTAAAGTACTCAGGTTCTTTTGTAGCTCCTGAGTTACTCAGCTTCAGTGAGGCTGAACAAAAACTTAGATTTGTAAAAAAAAAAAAATTGAATGTTACTAAAAGGACTGGAATATATCCATTACTTTTTACCAAATTTAATTATTAATATGCTGTTTGTATTGAAGCACTGCCAAAATGTTTTATGGGTCTTTTGCTCTTGCTCTTGAATCATCGTCTTAGTCTTTGGCCTAAGGGACGGTTAGAATTACAGGTAGTCATTCTTGTGATTGTATCTTTTGTGGTGTGCCCTGCACGCTGCTCATTTACAACATTTTGTTCTGAGTGTCTGATACCGGTAATCTTTTGTGTGACTGTTTCAATCAGCACACTAGGGTGGGAGATGACAGATGATACAGTGTATGTTTCTGTTTTGGTAAATGATCAATGTAAATAGGTTTGCAAATTTTGCTTTTTTTGTTGTCAATACTGAGTTTATAACTGCTTTTGTCATTTTCTAGTTTTTTTTTTTTTTTTCCCCAAATGTTTGCTACCAATTTGTGAGTGAGGTCAGAGTTTTTGTCATTAAATGGATCATCAGTCCAAATCTGTATCAACAAATGAATATATCCAAAAAGCAAAATGTTTGCTTTGTTCTGTCAGACAAATGAATTATTAGATTAGCTATTTAATTTTTTTTTTTTTTTTTTTTTAATTATAAATTGTTTGAATGGAGTACTGGTGTTAATGCACTCTTGTTTCTCTTCATTTAAAATGTTTTTTTGACATGCTGATATTTTTCAAAACAGAAAAAAATGAAATTCTGTTTCCATCTAAGTTTTTACAATAAGTTGTGGAACACTGATTGACCTATAAAATGCTTTAGGTTACATTGTGAAGTGAAAGTGAATTGGCCTCAACTTCAATTGGCCCATCAGACTACAGGGCGCCATATTACACTTTTCTCCTAAGCTAAGACAATCGGATCCTCAGGCTTAGATCACCGCACTGCTGTCATTTCAAGGGCGTTTTACTTTGTGCATTATTAACAAACATTTCCCTTGATGCACATCACATAATAAGCATTTTATTTTAGAAATAACTAGTGTACAATGAATTTGTGCTTTGCCACCAATGTTAAGATTGCACCTTATTGTCTTCTAATGGCACAGATGTAAATCCAGTGGTCCTGATTTTTTTAGTCCAAGCACTCAAGGTAAAGCATGTCTTTGCTGGAGATGTGAAATTACATGTTGTCATATACAGTGCTGTATAAACTGTACTCCCCTTGAGGCTTTCCACAAGTTTTGCAGAGTAGGTGTGACATCCATTCTTAAGAAATTCAATTACACAGAAATAGGATCTTCTTGTTTCAATTTGGTTTAATGCCAATGAGTAATATTACTATTAGTGTTTCAAAACACACATTGCTCAGATCTCATATTCAGGTCATAGTAGAACAGTGTACAGTACTATTTTATGCAATATTTGATCATCATAATTCTGCTCTTTTAGTCTGCAGAAATCAATGCCAACCTACTGGAATTCATTTTAACCTGAGTGTAGTTTGAAACTAAAAGTTTTAGTGTCCAGATTTACAAAAAAAAGAAATTGCAGTGATACTATTGTATTTTTTTTATTCTTACATATTTGCAAATTGAGGACTGAGGGTCCATTCCAGAAATTGATTATCTGGCCTTTTGCTGACAGAAATTTTTGATCTGGGTTTTAATTACCAATACCAGTGTATAATTTCCTTATGTATTATGCAACAAATCTGTGGAAAATATGACTCACATTCAACGCTATGCTCACTATGCTTTTCTGAAATTTATCTCTTGCTCTAACCTGAAATCACTAAGATGTAGTGCAGTTTTCAAGGGTAACTAATGTTTAATATGTGTAGAAACAACCTGATTATAGGATTTGAGCAGTGTTCATAATTATTACTAAAATGTTTTTCAGAATAAAGCCCTGATAAAGCAGCTTGCATTTATTAGAAGGTTTCTGAAATGAAATTGTTCTAAAACTGTAAAGAGGTAAAATTGTCATAAAATATGGAAATGGTGGCACAACAAATGCATAAACTCAAGGGGTGTATGTATTTTTTTAATTGGCGCTGAAATTCACTTCTTCATGTTGACTTTGCACTAATATGACTTGAGGGAATTAAACTAGTAAATGTTTGCAGTTAAAGTCGATGATTTACAGTGTACCATAACTTTGAATCAGTTTTCAGGTAAAACTGTATAAATACAATACCCCCTCTGTCAGGGAAGCTTTTAATTTTCATGCCTCTGAACAACAAGATATATATCTGAGTATTTCTCTGTTTAACATTTCAATTAAAAGTTGTTCCAGATTTGGTGGTTCAGTATTTGCTTGTACAGCATCATAGAAGTAATTTTAAAATATATCTATTTTTTTAATATATGCTGCCATGTCTTTAGTCATTCCAGGTTTCATGTGTCCTGTATTCAAAAGCTTCTCTGATAAGCAAAACACAAGTACTGAGCAACAGTTGTGGTCCAGTCGTATCTGTTCTCAATAAGGTGATCATCATGGCATCTGTAAAGAGGTCATTAACCTACAACTGGAAGCAGGTCAAGGTTAATTGATGTCTGCAGGAGAGATTCTGTCAGGTATGTGGCTTCTTAATGGTTTATGTCTCCCCATAAAAGCATACATCAGCATCAAAGACAAACATCTACAATCCAAAGTTTGGTTGGAACCGGATGGACACCAAACCCAAACCCTCTATGTCATAATACAAGCCAGTACAGTAGGAAGGCAATGATGGTGTTTATTGCAGGGTTATTTAGTAGGTGGTGTAATTACTTCTGCTGTGTGGCACAATAACCACCAACTTGACAGAACAACAGCCCTGTTTGCCGTGCTGCATCACTCAGCGAAGGGCTTAAAACAATACACTGAGCTGAGAAGTTACGCTAGAGCATGACTTAGAGCTGAACAGTGTTTGATTGCTAATACACAGACACAGAGGGTGGGGACATGACGCAGAGAAGACACAGGCAGGAGCAGCTGATGCCAACTTTCATGTTCTCCTGAGGCAAGAAAGGTGTGTTGGACTCCGGTGTAGTTGATGTATAATGCAAAGTTTTCATTTATAACATCTTGGGTGACTGTGACTGTACAGTGCTAATTATCTCCTGGACTGTAATGACATTTTTATTTTGTTGTTTCAGGCCTACATTACATAGCTGCTCTCCAGCTTTATCATGCATGTTATCTTCTTCTTCTTTTCCTTTCGGCTGCTCCCTTCAGGGGTCACCACAGCGAATCATCTGCCTCCATTTAACCCTATGTTATCATGAATATAATATTCTTTTCCTCAGCTTATACTGCCATCTAGTGAAGTGGAGGCCATTTTGTTTTATTTGTTTATCGTCAATAACAATGACTTTACTTAGAACTGCTCACAACACACCAAAACAAAGATACACTTGGAAACTTTCTTACATGTTAGGTTTACATGGATAAATTATCAGTTTAAACTTACATAATGGAGACAAGTCAGAGATCATCCTGATGCTTTTACCCATTTCTTGGTGATGCCATGTTTATTCAGGGTTGCTGAAATCACTTTGGGCCTATAGTATTATGAGATTTAAATTAGGTTTGCCCAAAAACACATTCAAATATACCCATTAGTAAAGACTTTATATGAAATATAAATATGAAGCTTATGAAATATGCTCACACAGTTCTGAACAGTCACAGGACTGAAATACACTCACCCTGTGGTAACTGTTGTCAGCTATGTGAAGACAGACAGACTCATGTAAACAGGTTTGTGGGAGTTTACACCTTTTGTAGTTTGTTAACACTGTGCTGTCTGAACAGTACAAAGATTGAACCGAGATGACAATGCAGGGCACAATACAGTGGCTCATGTTTACAAATGGCATCCCAACCATTAACACCTACTAGGCTATACTACTCCATCAGGCACCTTCAGGTCCTGGTTCATTTAACTGTAATTCATTATGGCAGGCTTTCTGAGGTTTAATAATAGTTTTCCTAATACTGGTGTGAGTAACTACTTTTTTAAGTGACAAATTACTTCCTGAAAAAAATAAAATGAAAAAAGAAATAAAATCACAAAGCAACATTTAACCTTTTGACTGGATATAAGCAGACAATATGACAATGAATTTGCTTTGCAGTCATGACTGGTGGATTGTGACTCTGTTAGTCTGTTCCAGACAATGTTGTCCAGACAGACAGAATGGCGGGATAACATAAACACAGACAAGAGACATAACATTTCATTCACAAAAGTGCTATTCCATCACAGCTATTTAGGCTGGTCACTTGACCATTATTGTCTCCTGTCAGTAGAGCATACCAGACCCAAATCAGACTGCTTTTCATGCTGGACAAGCCAAGTGGGTAAAGGGCTGCACATAGAAGTGTTAACACAATATTTTAGATGTTTTACAGATGTAAAGTGAAAGAACTCTTTTCCATTATATTTGGAACAATAGAATTGAACCTGTTGGGGATGAGTGTCTGAACTACACAGCAACAAAGTAAACACCAGTGCCTTCATTTTCATGCATTTATTCACCACACTGCATTTCGGAAATTGAGCTGACTCTTCCTAAAGGATTAATTATGATACCTTATTACATGTGAAGTTGGATGAGTCACACAGTGTTAAAGGAAACAAAATGAAAAGATGATTGCAGCTGCACACCAAATAGCTGCTAAGGAACTAGGAAATTTTGTAAAGTCAATTTCAAAAGTACTTTTTGTCAGAACCCATAGCATGTTAGAAGCCAAAGAGATACTGGAGATGGATACAAGGATCCCAGCTGCATGTGCTAAAGATGTCAGCCCACATGCTGTGACATCTTGGAGACATCATCAGATGACAGGTGCTAAGGCCGCATAGCACAGCACCTGAAAATGAGCACAGAAAAAGTATATTATATATAAATAATATTTATATGTAATATAATATTTTCTCTTTACTTTCTTAGAACACATGTATTAGGTCTCCTAACACCCATATTCCATTGCCTTTGTAATAAATATTATAATAGCTATTACAAAACATTTGACAGTACATATAGTGTTTTTTGCATACCTGTATCTTCGAGGGCAACCATGATGACCTATGATGTACTCCTGAGCATAGCAGAACCGTCTGCAGAGTCCTCTATACCCACATGTCCAGTACTGCATTTCTGGATCATTCCCTATATATAATTATGCAAAAATCACATATTTGAGATAAGTATTGATTCAACTGGTTAACCTTTTCATATACTGCATAAACTACTCCTTTAGTTTTAAAACAAATTAACAGATTTTAAATGATTTAATTGTTTCATGTTTTTTTTTTCTTGTCCTTAAAGCAACACAAACAGACCCACTAAGATTGAGTAAAAGTGCAGTGAAGATTGGGCATTTTTTCTGTATCATGATTTGCTTAATTCGATCTCACACAGTAAGAAGATGGGTGTGTATCCATTGCTTACCCTCCCCGACCGTGAGCATCAGTAGAAACACAAGGAGAACCAAGCTCAGTCCCTTCATGTTTGGGCGCCAATAAGCTTTCAGACACTGCTGTTGACAGGCTGATGCTGCATTTATAGAGCATTTCAGCCACGGGGGAGGAGTCTGTAGTGCTCTGCCCAAATCACAATAACAAAGTATTGGCTGGATGATGGAAGTCCTGAAGGTCAGGGCTATCAGCTTAGTCAGCTTGGGCAAGAACTTCTTCAGAATTTGAAATAACTTTTTTTTTTTGCTTTTGCTTGATGTACAAAAATAATACTTCGTCATTCAACCTGCTCTGTGATGTAGAGTTAAAAATTCTCTTAACTGCTCACCAACACAGACATGTAAATAAAAAAGAGAAGTTCTTCGGTATTATACTTACATATGCCCCTATGGCTGGCAGAGGAGTAAACACAGACCACAACGAAATCCTTCAAAAGAATAAGCTCTCCAAAACTTATATTTACAGGTGTAGTACTGATCTGTTTGCTTTTAACGCAGTAAGCAGTGCAGTTCTGTCTGTTTTGCTCTGTTTTCAGGGCTGCACTCTGTTTATCCACTGCTCTGTCCACATCTGAATATGACAGTGGTTCATGTATTATTGCTGATGCTGTGAAACTACAAACAAACTGCACAAAACACAGTGACGCAGGAGAGGATTGCTAACACAACAATAACAACAGGCATGGGGCACATAGACATGTATTTGTACAGCATGCCCCCTAGTGCTTATAGAGAAATGTTGTTGCTTGTTTATTCTCTCAATCTATCAGTCAGTTTAAAGGCTGTTTTTTCAACCTGGTCTTTTTGCCACTATTAACCTGGGAAAATCTGGAAACAACTGAAACACAAGAACTACTGCCATGTTCACAGAAAATGCTCAAACTTCACTGCATTCAGTCACTCTGCTGTGAGATTTTTAATAACTGACACATGAGATCTCAATTATGTGACCAAAAACCAAAACGTTGCCTGTTTGTGATGTACTGCAATGGTTATATTTGGGTGATAAAAGCTGATAGCTACAAGCCTTGAGGTAGATAGGTCCCTTTTTCTATATGTAACCAAAGCAGAACTACACTCATCAACCACGATATTAGGTACGGTTGTACAGTTGAATGCAAATGTACAATTAAAATGATATAGACCCTTCCAAGGGCATTGAAGTAAAGTAATATTCATTTCTGGAGCAGAGGGTGGCGAAAGACACCGTACACGCCGCTTTTTATGACAACGAAGAAGAAAATGGTTCGTCGTCTGCGCAAGCGTAGGTCGTGCAACCGAGTCCAGCAGCAGCAAACAGCCTGGAAGGTCTGCCCTATCACTCCAAGATGGCGGACCTGCTGGGCTCGATCTTAAACTCGATGGAAAAGCCTCCGACAGTCGGCGACCAGGAGAGTCGCCGAAAGGCCCGAGGTAGGTAATGTCCTGCCTAAGTAACTGTGTTAGTGTGAACGTGTTGAGGTGGCTGTGGGACAGAAGGGTGTCCACATTAAAAGGACAGGCGAACAGAGCGTTTCTGGCGCTGCCATTGGCTCGTTAAGCTTTCAAGTAACGTGAAGCGCCGTTGGCCCGACGCTGGCGCCTCCTCTACGGAACCGGCGGGGCCTGCAGTGGGCCGGTCGAGCCTGGACCACAGCTTTAGCTTAGACTTTTCAGAACCCGTCATTTGAATATGGACATTTACCGATTATTGTGTTACAGGAGATATAGTAGGTAAACCGAAGCATTATTTCCGTCAAAGGTTCATTTTTACTCCTTACTTATTTAACGCTACAGTGACCTGTAAAGATGCAAGGTTTTATTTTTTACATTTATGTAAATATTATTCATTTTTTGAACATTAAACAATTGTATTTAAGTTTTCAAATAAATAAACCGAAATATTTATTCTGTACAGTCAAAAGCTGAGTTGGGTCAACTCCAAATGAAAAAAACAAAATCCTAATTTGTAAATCTTGAATCGACAAGTAAAATATTAAAGCTTCTTTCACATTTTTACAGGAGAACAGAAACTAAATTATTTGGTAACTTCCAAATAAATAAACTGGGATGTGTCTGTCTGGGCGTTTTCATCGTTAACGCTGACACTCAAGTTGTTGTCAACATTTTCTAATCTGTCTGTTGTATCAACCATGTCTTACATTACTATATCACAATCATTAGTTTTATCGTTTTATCACCCAGTCCTACTACTAGGACTATAAATAAAACGTAAAACATAATTGAAGTGCAGTATCCTATCACTTCCATAAAGCACTACTAAAACACATGAATTTGGGAATACTTCCCAACATCTTTTTGTCCGACAACTTTACTCTTCAGTTGCAGGTCTAAAATGTTTTGCAGCCAAGGACAAATCTGTAACACAGTGGCAAGTCTTTGAGTAGCTGTAAAGCTGAACAGCTTTATCCACTTTGAGTTGTTGTGAAGGCATAGCCACAAGAGTGCCATGATAAAAAAGTGGCCACATCCATTTCATTAACTGTTATGAGTATGCCTACCAATAAAACATCAGAGGCTGCTTCTCCGCAGACACATGCAACACATAACAGGATTTGAGTCACTCTGTACTCCAGCTCTGAATGATCTGAAAATGTGGTTTTGGGATTACGGGATGTCTGTCTCTTCATTGGCCTTTTTGTGACCTAAGACTTTACAAACGCAAGTAGACTGATTGTAATTGCATGTAAGACTGTATGTACAATGTTTACAATGGAAACTATTCAATGCGATCAGACATAAACAAACCACATGAAGACTTTATCGTATCGTCTGGTCTTTTAAGAGCAAGCAGCAAGAATCAAGAAGATGGAGGAAGAGGACAAAAGAAAGAAAGCAGAGTTCAGGAAAAAGGTGAGAGATTAAGTGTAACATTTAATGCCAACTGAATTTAGTCCTGGCAGGCAGCTGCTGTAGCCTCCTGTTACTACTGTTGGTGTTTATAACATGTTAAATTACACGTTGTGGCATCTTCCATCACTTGTTTAGATGGAGAAAGAGGTGTCAGATTTCATCCAAGACAGTTCACAACAGAAACGAAAATACAACCCTATGGGCAAGATTGAAAGGAGTATTTTGTAAGTTGTCATTACTTTGACAGATAATTGATATAAGCCCTTTTAAACATCTTCAATTGCACAGGCACATTTAAATATGATTCTTTCCTGTCTAATAGGCACGATGTTGCAGAAGTGGCTGGTCTGACTTCTTTTTCTTTTGGGGAGGACGAAGAGAGTCGTTATGTCATGCTTTTCAAAAAGGTGAGAATACTTCTTAATCCACTGTTTGACACATTAAGGTGCCATATTGTGAGGTTTATGAGTAAATCGGTGTGTGATTGTTTTCCACCTTCTACCGTGGCAGGAGTTTGCTCCATCAGATGAGGAGCTGGAAGCCTATCGCAAAGGAGAGGAGTGGGATCCCCAGCTCGCGGAACAGCGGCGAAGGCTAAAAGTAGGGCTGGATGCTGTTTGTGCTTCGCTGATACATCCAAAAGTCTTATACTTATTTATGCTTGTCTATGTGATATTATTGGATAGAAGGTACCTCAAGCCTCTGCCTCTGTTTGTTTGTTTATGTGGGTATATTTTTGTCAGTCTTAATCAAGTATCTCAAAGTAGACACATGCATGTTCTTACAGCCAAACCTAACTTAAGAGTTTGTAAGCAGACACATTTTAGCTATCTTAAAAAAAAGTCACAGAGTTAAACATATATTTTGATATATTTAAATGTGAAAGCACTCCACCAAGAGGCACCAGTTTCTTAATAGAGTGTTACCTCATACATAAGGAATGTTGTGTATTGACCTTTGAGAAAGTGTCCTGTTTGGCTGTCGATGTAATTAAGTTGCTGCGCTGTGTGTGTATTATATGTGCATAATCTAGTTGACTGTTACAAATCCCAGTGGGAAGGTGATCCAGTAGGGTTTTAACTTTTCCTGCTCTTTACTGCAGGAACAGGCTGCATTGGAAGAAGCAGAATCCAGTCAGTCAAAGAAGATAAAAACATGCCCCAACTCAAACTACAAAGATAAGTATAGTCATCTGATTGGCACGTCAGCTGCAAAAGATGCAGCACATATACTGGAGGCCAACAGGACATATGGCTGTGGTGAGTAACATTTGTTCCTGCACTTATCTGTCTAATAGAAACACGATAATGCTTTGTCTCTCACAATTCGCACCACACTTATCCCTTTTTATTTACTCATTACATTGATAATGTTTTTTTTTTTTTTCTCCCAGTGCCGGTGGCCAACAAGAGGGACACTCGTTCCATAGAGGAAGCCATGAATGAAATTAGAGCGAAGAAACGGCAGAAGCGAGAGGACGACACAGGGGCACACAGCAGCAGTTCTTGAGTCTGTGTGTTTCTGCTTTCTGTCTACTGTTTTGTATGTGTGTGTGTGTGTGTGTATGTATGTATGTGTGTGGGTGATTGCATTAGTGTGTCTGTGTGCACGATCTTAGCTCATTCAGTAATGCAATATCCTGTACTTCAGACATTTAAAAGTATAACTTATATGACAGGTGTTGAGTTTCTCTGATCAAGTCTGTGCTGAAGTAATGATAATGCCCTGGTGTGTCTGAGGCATTGAGGCACAGTACTGAGTGTGGCTTATCCAATGTTTTGGAGGTGTTCACTGGCCAATACACAGTAACTATATTTACACACGTAAAACAGTAAAATTGACTTGTAACAATAAGCTACAGGCTGTTTCAGGGTGTGCTGGATGAGTAAACACAAGTTCCTCACCCAGCATTGGGTGCTATATAGTAAATGCTTGTGTTGATAATAAAAATATATTTGGGTGTTTATAAATAAAAACACCCAGTAACTTCATAATTTTTAAAGGACATTGTTTGGCAGTGATAATTGTGATGCAGATGTGCATTTACAGCCCCATTTTTATATTTAAAATTCTTAAACATATTGAGCCAGGTCGAATGAAGTCGAGAAAGCAAAGATTTGTTACAGAGACCTGCTGACAGTGTTCTAAATATCCACTGCAGTTTTTTAAAGGAACTTTGAAACATGTGTTGACAAAGGATTAGTCAGTTTGTTTGTTTTTTTCTTAGTCTCAACTTTGTAGTTGGAAGCATGACAATTCCTCCATCAGAAGAACCCCATTTTAGTGTTTATGGATCGGTTTGTGGATTTTAGGTATATTAAGTCTGACGTGTCCTTTGTTTCTATACATCTGCACTGACTGTAAACTAAACTGCTTCTCCATACTAAATGTGTTACTGTTAAACCACATGACAGTTTGCAATAGGAATCATTGGGAGTATGAAAACCAGACTCCTTGCTGGGATGTGGGTCACTAGATTTTATTCCATGTCTTTTGTTTATCTTCTTCCAATAAAACTTTCCTGCCATCTTGGTGTGTATTTCAACATGGTTGCACTGTTTTATTATCCCATTTGTGTTAATAAATGGAGAACAGTATTAGACTTTTGTTTATATGTTGCCTTCATTTCTGCAGAACTTACTGTCTGCTTTTTAGCTGTCCAAAGGAAAAAGAGACAAAAACACCTTTCAATATAATTCATTCCCATACAAATATAACCATTACGTCTACTGGCAGTCATTGCACTATAAATGTGTATGGAAAATGGCATAATGGCTATATTGGTATAGTTGGTTATCTGCCTAGGTCTACCTTTTACAAGTATAGAAAATGCATCACCTATAGATACTTGTGCATTAATATATCTGATTAACAGGAGGCTAAATGTCATGATATGTGTATTTGTGGGTTTTTATTTGGTCACTCTGTCTTGGGTTCACTATGGTTAACAGAGGATATAGAGTCTCTGTCCTGTAGGGGGCGCCGTGGGTCAACCAAGCAAAAATCTTGCGTTTTTTTTTTTTTTTTTTTTTAATCCTCGTTTCGCGCTGTCCTGGAGTTTCTGTCCTGCAGAAACATATTTATTGCCCGATGCAGACTCAGACACGCACATGTAAAAAAATGAAGTCCATGTTTGTGTTCCTTTTCATCATTTGGTTTGCAGATGCAGAGCTAAAACCCCGGAAAGGTAAGAGACCAGACCCTGCTGATGCTTATACAGTCCTTATCAAACGTGTGAGGCTTAAAATAAGGAAAAGCATGAGAATGTGAGAAGTTTGCTCGGGAATTCAGCACATCCGATCTTATATGTTAAGACCAACATCATTTGTTGCTGTTAACATAACTTTGGTGTTTTGTGGTAAACTTTATTTACTTCATTCTGTCACAGAAACACCAAGAGTTAACTAATGACTTCTGTTTGTCTACTAATGGTTATGGGCAGAAGTGGCATTTGTAGTTTCCCATGTTTTCCTCTGCTTTGCAGTACTTGAAGCTGGTTGTCGTTTTGGCATAATGTTTTTGTCAGTTGTTTTATGCAGCCATAAAAACTTGACTCATGTAAATGTCTTTTTTTTCTTTGTTTTGTTTTGTTTTTGTTTTGTTTTTTATCTGCGCCATATGCGATTCTCAATAGCTCATCCCCCTCATTTTTTGACACCCAGGGTCCGGGGTGGTATGTACTTTCAAAGACAAGACATACAGCCCAGGAGACAGCTGGCATCCCTATCTGGAGCCTTTTGGATTTATGTTCTGCATGCGCTGCGTCTGCACAGAGGTATCTGTCAGCATTTACAGATAACTTCATACCTTCTGAACAAACATCTAAAGGAATATTACACTCAAACTGTCCCAGCGTCTGATTCATTTCTTAAGCTGCTGAGCTACTTGTAGGCTTGTAGGGCTTTGAAGGTAACCAACACTGGTGAACTTTATATTGCTCTCTCTCTCTCTCTCTCTCTCTCTTAGACAGGCCATGTGAAATGTAACACAATCAAGTGTCCTGCTCTGACATGTGAGAACCCTGTAGCTGAGCCTCAGCAGTGTTGTCCAAGATGCACAGGTAAGACAGTTTTTCTCTCAAACCTGGTCACATCAGAGTTTTTCAGAGAATCCGTTCCTGTTGTGACTCCAGCGTCTCCTGTCCTGTGCGATGTGCCCTCCTCAGATCAGCCCAGGATCCCCGCAGGGCTGAGGGCTTCAGTGAAATCCTGCAGGTATAATGGAAGTATTTACCAGCCAGGGGAGACCTTCACGAAGCACGACCTCTTCCCATCCAAGCAAAGCAATCAGTGTGTTATGTGCACATGCTCTGTAAGTTGCCTGGATTTTTATTGATCTTGTCAAACAGAACCATGTATGGATGGATGGATGGATGTGTGCATGACAGTTTTCACACTACATCTACATGTAGCCTAGTGAGACACTTCAGGTGACATTTGTTTATATACCACTTCACAGAAAACTTACCATCTGAGAGGTCATGTGGCCTTTTAAGCGAGAGGTTGTTTTCATGAGTTGTTGAGTTGTGTTTGTTAAAAGATGTTTCTGAGTCTCCAAGGAGACGACACATAACAGTAAATTTAACAAAATAATCTCTAGTATACCCTGTTAGCCATGTTAGATGTGGACAAATCATGGTTATCCTAAAACACATACAGGAATCTCTTTGTCAAAGAAATGTAATGACTCTTTATGTTTCTGCCTATATATTTCAGCAATACTGATTATGTTGTTTAGTGGTAGAACTATGACCTAGAATAAGTCTGGACTTGTCATAAGTTTCGTGGACAGAGTGGATATAAACATGTAAACCAGTCTGCAGTAACATGGGCATATATAAATCATTACTTCTCGAGAACATACTTTAAAAATAAGAATTTTTATCTCCCTTTGTTTTCTTAGAATGGAAACATCTTCTGTGCTCTGAAAACATGCCAACCAATCACCTGTTCCTCCCCAGTCTCTGTTCCAGATACCTGCTGTTTGGTGTGTAAAGGTAGTCAACCTCCAAGCCTCAAGCTGAAATGACTTTAGTCTGTCTCCACCCTGGAATCATATTTAACAGATTAAGATTTGTACCATGTTTATTCTGCCTGTATATATGTTTGAATATTTTTCCAATAGTGATTGGATGAATGACAAAATGACAAATGATTTTCAGTGCAATGGTAAAATTCCACTAAAATCGGATATAGGACAATATTGAATTACAGCCCAGCATTGATGTTAATGCTGCAGTTTTTTCCATGTAAATTAAAATGTCATCACACTGTGTTTTTCTCTTTAGATCAAAGCACCAGTGGGTCTTCATCATCTGAGGATGGAAACCAGCAACTGAACAGAGGCGTCGTATGTCCTTTGACATTCTTTCATATAACTTCATACAACTTTGAGAATATGTTTAAATGTAGCAGAAGGTGCAAAGTCATTTTATTGGTCAATTTGAGCAACTGCACTTTAATTACAGGACTTGGGTTCAGGTTTTACAGTTAAGTGTCTGTTTTCATGATTAGTCTGAAACATCCATTTGGCTGCGATCATTAAAGACCAAGACTTCAGACTTTCCCACAAGATCACTGGCCTGTTTGGCCTGATAGTCAGACTGAATAACAAAGTTGTTCTGTTTGAATTCCTGAAAAAAACATCAGAGATGCAGGCAGTGATTCAGCGATCAAGAGCCAGGCTGGAAACCTTTTTGATTTAGGATTAAATATTATGCTCCTTCAGCTATCACTCAGGGAAGATACAAGTCCAGCCAAGATGAAAGATAGTTGCATTTTATCATTTCTGTGTTTACAAAAGAGGCATTCAGTCGACCAGTGTTCTGGAGAGCAGAGCAGGGCACGGTCCGACCGTGCCACTCCGCCCAAGGTCAGGACTTCTCTGAAAGGCCTCAGCCTCAGTAAACTTAACCTCAAAGGGGCTTCAGAGACCACTGTGAAGATTTTGTTGCAGAGGAAACACCAGAGAGGTGAGACTTTGTCAAAACAGAAAGATCCTTTATAGGTATTCGATTTTATGGACGTGTTCCTCACAACTTCACGATGGTTTCCATATGTAGCACAACACTCAGATGTTTTCCATTTCTCTCAGCTTGTTTATACAATGGCAAAACATACTCTCATGGAGACATGTGGCACCCAGTTTTGGGGAAGGTCCTGGAATGCATCCTATGCACTTGTACTGATGGCCTCCAGGACTGCAAACGCATCACATGTCCGACCCAGTACCCATGCCAACATCCTATGAAATCAGTGGGAAAGTGCTGCAAAACTTGTCCAGGTAATCAAATGTGACTCATAACATAATGATCTATTTATTCTGACATGATGTCTGTTGGCTGGAAACATCATCCACACAACCTCTGTCTGTTTTTCCTCTGTAGAGAGTAAAGCAGAAGGCAACCAGACCCAGTGTTACCTTGGACATAAAAATAACCTCTTGGTGTATAAAGTAGATTCATCTTTGAAAGTTGACCCACCCAACACAGTCAGGATCATTGCTGTTGAAAGACAAAGTACTGCTGAGGTTGAAGTGCAAGTATGGAAGACTGTAGAAGGTACAGAAACTACTGCTAAGAATTACTGGCCTGTAAAACCACAGCGTGTTTTGGGATGTTGATTTTTGAGCAGAGTAAACAAACAATATATAGCATGTTAATCAGTGAGCTTTAGAGATGCAGAAAGGACAGTGCCAGGCTCTTATATCAGTCTTCTTATTTAACTTTCGTCAAGCTAGCATATTTTCCAAAATGTTGAACTATTCCTTTAAGACAGATGTGTTACTGTTCTAATGCGTGACTCTCATCCGAGTTGTCTTCATTTATACAGATGTTTTACAGCTAATGGAAATTGGTGACGTTCAGAGAAGAGATATCGTGGATCATCCAGAAAATTACACGTTGCTTACAACGCTTGATGAAGGTTTGACGACATTTATATGTTTTGATTCTGTAGAATGTGTTTATTATAATATGATCATTGTCATGCCCAATTTGCATTCATTCAAGTTTGTTTTTTAGAAACATGGAGAAAGTTTAAAGACGTCGGGGGAAATCTGAGTAGAGCTCCTCAGACCACAATTTGTGAAGATGGTATTCGGGAGATGGTGACCTTCCTAAATCCCAAGCAGATTGAAGGACTGTGTACACCCTAATACCCACTAGGTATCCCCTATAGTTGACATACATACTTAAGTCATATTTGTTGCACTTGTTCTGCGTCATTCCTTTCATAAACATGGAATTTCTCTTTTATAATATTGTCACTTATTGATTCACCTTAAGTGCACCATGTTTTAATAATCACACATTTTTATTTGTAGATGATCAGGTTGTAAAAGGTTTGAGGCAGTATGGTTGGCAACTGTCCTGGTCATAAACTGACAGATAGTTGTGCCTCCAGCTGGCTTTCCACTTGGTGAGTGTAGTTGGAAACTCTGAACATAATGCAACAAAAAGTAAATGTGAATGCAGATTATGCAGCTCTGAGTTGGAAACAGCCTCGGTATTCAGTTTTAAATTTAAAATGAGACTTTCTTGACACAGTGATTTTGATATGTCCACTTATAGAATGAGTGAGCACATTTTAAGATCAGTATTTCCAGAACAAACAAGTGTTTTTAAGGACTTTTACTGATCATGAGCATATTTATTGTAAATACAAATCATCACCTTATTTAAAGTGTGTTGGTACTTGTATAATTTTTGTGTATATATACATTTGACATTTGAATGTTATTTTTCTTTTCTTTTTTGTTCTTTTTTTTGCATGAAGTAGCAAAAAGCATTGCATTGCATTACAATCTACCAGTAAATACACAGCAGCATCAGAACCGTGTATTAGTTAGTGAAAGCCTTTGCATTTCATTCTTTCTAATGTTAAATATAGGCCTAATAGTTATTTTTACACAGCCACAGGATTTGGTTTGTTATCATTAATGACTTTTTACAACTCCACATACCAGAAATATTAGTATTTTAAAATGGTTGTAGTTATTGTAGCTGAATGCATGCTGTTCCTCTGCTCTCACTTTGAACCCATAAAGTGTTCTTAGTGTTTTACACCAGTAAACATTTTTTGACTGATTTTGTTTCTAGTTGTAAGTCTTATGTTTAAATGTTGCAGGGTGAAGTGGAAGAGTATGCGTGGAGTCATACAGAGCAAGACAGTGGGTCTGTGTACTTGAGACAGGCTTAAGATGTGGCTCAGAGGTCACAGCTTTTGAAGGCAATGTTTGAAAAAGATTAGCTGATTCATCTCTGGTCTGCATGCTGTCCCTAGCAGAGCAACACCATTGTTGCCTGAAGGCTTGCATTAAATAGAGAGGCTGGATAAACTGTGTTCCCACTGGAGATGAAATGTTATCAGAGGTATGAAAATCAAAAGCAGAAGCTGAAAATCCCTTCACCCCCTAAGCTCTCACACGTAACTTTTCCAACACCAGGATCTCCCGTTGACTGGTTGCCTTCATCTAACAGTCGCGTAATCATTCTACCTTTTCCTTTAAATTAATCGGTGGTATGTGGAGTGTCCCTGTACTAGAACACCATGTCCTTATGCTTTCTCTGATTAATTGATTCTCTGATTAGTTAAAGCATATTTGGGAAGGAGGATAGGACCCAGTACCAGCTTTACACACTTGTTTCATTGTCATCTCTTACCTTTATACCATCAGCTATTCTCTCTGGTCAGCTGCCACATTCCCACTAACATTAATATTTTTATAATATCATGCCTACTTACATATGAACTCTAGTGCTGAAGTCACAGAGGGCTATTTGCCATAGCTGCAGTTCCACTCGGCAGAGTTCATATCATTTTCCAATCCACAGCTTTACTGATTTGATTCCCTCTTGGAGCTCCACCAGAAAGAAAAAAACTCAGCATATAGACAAGCAATTACCAATTAAAAAGCCAGATTTTTTATCTAAGAGTGGGTGGAGACCAAAACAGAGCTAAAAGTGACAATTGAACTGACAAACACAAGAGGTCAGAGAAATGCTAGCAAATGAATGATATTGCTCTGTGTGTGTTGGTTGTGTGATAGACAACTGTTGGTCACACATTGGCTATATCAAAAGGTTATTTTCTGTGTTGTGTTTAGAGCTTTTTCCACACTGCCCCCAAGTGGCCAAAACAGTTATTAAAAAATTACATTGACGAAGTCTCATTTTCAATTTTTATGACTTTTTGACAAATTCACAAAACAAACAAAGAATTTTCCCATAAAATGAATTAACAATTTGCAGTAACTGTCAATATAAAATAACAAACAAAAGTGCAAGTATATACAGGCATGGCTACAAATGAAGTACATTGGCCTGCTAGATTTCTATAGAGAGATTTTTTCCTCCATCACTGTGTCCATTAAGCCCTACAGATAAAAACAAGATCCATCCATCTATTATCCATAACTGCATATTCCTAACCAGGGTCACAGGGATCAGCTGGAACCTATCCCAGCTCTCTTTGGGTGAAAGGCAGGGGTACACCCTGGACAGGTCACCAGTCCATCACAGGGCCACATAGAGACAAACAACCTCACACACTCACACTCACTCCTATGGGCAATTTAGAGTCACCAATCAACCTGATATACATGTTTTTGGACTGTGGGAGGAAACCAGAGTACCTGGAGAAAACCCACACAAGCACAGGGAGAACATGAACAGAATTTCTGTGGTGTGGATTCCAGTGTTGTTATACTGTGGTGTAGGTCTGTGCTGTTACATCTATCTGTAGACCAAGAAGCTAAAGAGTATCTGTATTTCCAAAATACAGAGTAAAGGGTGCAGATAAGACTTAGGTTCCACCAAAACAAATAAAAACTCTGGTTCTGGAAATGAATTTCCTACAACCCATGCACTTGATCTGTGAGAGCAACAGTCTTTTTGGTCAGCAGCACTGTGTGCAGTCTGGTCGCAGGCCTGTTTGATCAACAGGTGTCAAATTATCACTGGTTCCCAGGATTCAGTCAGTGTGCAATTGCTGATTTGGTAGACTGAGTGGGCGCTTCAGAAAAATATCGCTTCCCTTCTCTGTGAACTCCCGACGTGCTTCCTCTGTCCCCTCCCCTTCCACAATGACTCATTGTGTTTCTTTCACACTTTGCACCAGACAGCTCTGTCCGGCTCTCACTAAAGGCTTAAGACTGTATTTTGAGACAGACTTGCATCCCTAGTGTGTGTTTGTTACTCTACCAAAAAGGCCAACATGTTTTTGTGTAAGCACTCTCTCCCTTACTTCTTCAAATAGGCTGTTTCAGTTAAACGGGTTGAGAATGGGACATTCTGCTTTATTGCTGCCAACCTGAAACACTGACTAAAAATAATATTAACTAAATGCTCAGGTTTAAAATAAGTTCATCTGGCACTTCATGTTTAAATGTCCACCTTTTTTTTTTTTTTGATAAGAATCTTATCAGTTCACATTTTGTGGACGTTTGATTTCGTCTCCTGAACCAATTCAGCTATGCATGCTTAATCTTGGCTCTGGCAATTGAAACAGCTGGGGGCAGTCAGTAGGTATAAATCATGCACTCAGTCAGCTCTGTGTATGTGTACTCCACCCTGCTGCCCATGTAGCCCAGATTTAGTAAGAAGTGAGAAGAGAATGTGAGACTCGGGGTCACGACTCGGCTCAGGATTGGAGGCTCTTCATAGCCATTATTATGATGTTAACAAATCTGGATTGCTTTTGTTTTGTATGTCACTTTCTCTGGGAGACAGTCAGAAAGCAGCTGAATTCAACTTATTTCCTCATCTGCTGCAGCAAGTACAGTGTTTGTGAGGAACTGAAGCATTGCAAATCAATCAGGCAGTCTTTTGATTCCAAGGGAGCCAAACTGTGTTAAGTTAATTAAGCCTGATAGATGTGTTTGCTTTCATAGCTGATTAAGGTGCTCAGCAGAACCCCTGAGTTTATACTTCATTGCAATACTTCCGAAATCTATCAAGGGCTCTGTTTTTTACACCCTTACCATCTTATTAATTAAGTTGGCCCTGATCATTTTAGCTGATGATTGGAATCTGGCCAAGAAAACCGGGACAATAGTGGGATACATGTCATGAACGCTTTGGTCTTCATCCTCTTATCCTGCTCAGTCAAAATTTTAAACACATGCTTGTAATGACTGTAAACTATTAAAGACAGACCACAGTGAAATGTTTCGTTTCATATTATAAAGATCGACAACATTACCAGTTTTAACCTGTAATTAATAATGGCCTGTTTTTTCGATGTCAGCCAGACGATCCGAAGCCCTTCCAGGGTTACATGATAAGTGTGTTACAGTTCAATTGTCCATCAAAAGAAATAATGAATAGGTCCAGTCTGCAGTGAACTCATTTGGCACTTGAGTAATGAGGAGTGTTGATGAGGTATTCAGGCCTGTTCTTTCTGAGCCAAATCTGGTATCTGAGTCTCCACGGGGTTATTTTCTCAGAGCTTTAACTGTTGGCCCTCAATTTGAGAGTCAAACAAATCTTACCTAAACATTTCTCTGGTTTGATAGTAGCGATGACTGCTCCAGATGTGAAAATGTCCTGCGTTTAAATACACAGAGAAAAATCCTATAGATATATAAACAGAGGATTTAAGACACAGTCCACCAACACGTTCCTCTGCCATGTCTTTTGTTATTTCTGCTTTTGGACACAGTATCTGACACTCCTGCCAGACTCTGTTATATCATCAAGAGCAGGGATAAAAATGTGTTTTCAGTTAATAACTCACCTCATCAGTTTTTTTTTTATAGTAACAGCAAAAGAGATTTCATAACTAAGCCTTTATACCTGTCTGTTTATTCTGCATTGATTGTAATGTGACAAAGACTCCAATAAAAATAAAGAGAATTTCTGTTGGATTCCCTCTACAAGATAAAGTAAAACTATTTTTTTGGCTTATTACAAAGAAACTTCTGGAATAACTTACCATATTTGTACCAAATGAATTGCAGACATATGTGGATTGTGTAATTATCTTCAGTCTTGAAGTGATTTGTCGCATTAGTAGACCATTTTCACTTTTTAGCATGCATGCCTCCATGAGGTCAGTAAGTACAAATCACTATTAGTGAGCCAGAGGCCAAAAGTGTTTGTAGTGATGTTATGTCACGGCGTTATCTTCAATAACGGCTAATGATATACAATTAGAAATTACAAGTAACATCAAAACAGTGACGTTGCATTTTGGGAAGAAGTAGCATCCAGCATTTCTGGAGCTTGAACCATAAGGACTAAAAGTCATAATTGTAGTTTTTCGATTCTATTAACCATTGTTTCTCATGTGAGTCCCACAGCTTTAAAGAAATTCAGTACAAAATTGGTGGAGTGTCCCTTTAACAGTTGCTCCGTTTTATTGTATTTAAAGATTTTCTGACAGTGTAGTGTACTTAAAATTAATCAAGCTGCATTGCTTACATAAAAAAAATATGCCCTGGAGTGTTTGAAGTATTTTTGGTTTTTGTATTTACATACAGCATCTTCAAACATGTTCTCACAGTGTGATGTGTAAACTGTGCTGACAGACTGAAGCTGGACTTGTCTTGATTATGCGCTGACTCATGAGGGAATCTGGAGTTGTTCATTGTTTCGGATTTATTCTTCTGACTTTTTTTTCCTGATGCATTATTCTTTTAGCACCGAAGGGAAAGGTAGTTGATAGAAACCAAACCAGACCAAAATGGTGGCAAGCTGAAAGGTAACCCTCTCAATGCATGCTCTTCTTTTTCTTCACCATCTTGTGAACATTTGCGTGTGGACAATATAAGTGTTTCTGATAGGTTACTCAAGAGTTTTGTGAGTCACTGATGAGGTCAGTGAATGCCTCCTGTCTACTTGGAATATAACAAGTCGTTACTGTGGCTGATCATTGCCTGAAACTGCAGAAAACTAACATTTATAATAAGTTCAGTCTCTTGCACAACAGTTATGTGCATTTTTTTTTTCTTACTTCAAAGAATCCCAGCACAAAAAGATTACACTTACGAAGCCATGGATGCTTGAGGTACTAATCACTGTTACTTCAAAATGACTTTGTATCAGCTTTCTCTTCAGTCAAAACAAATTCAGGCCAGCAGTCACTGGCGTCATGTTATGGAAAGAAACAGAAAATCATCTTTAGTTTTAGGAGGCTACAGTTACACTCGAGCATGGATAGAGCAGTGACAGTGTTGTGGAAAAAAACAGTAACACAATTTAACAGATTTTTTTGGTATAATTCAATCACACTGAGCATCAGAGATTTTTAGCAGCTGTTTTGTTCAATACTGTGGGATATCTTTATAACTGGAGCTTTACTGGGTGAAGCTCAGCTCAAATGGACTGGAAAATAGTGTTTCTGTTAACAGCGGCAAATCTCTGCCGTTTCGGAGTCTCCTCATTACTACCAAGTCTAACACTATACAGTCTGAAGGTCAGGGGTTTGCATATTTGTTAGAAACAGCTGATTGTTTTCAATGTCCAAACGTGCTCTTTATACTTTTTAATGCATCCACTCTGTCATACATGCTAAACACATGCTGCTGTAACTTTATGTTTTTGTTAATGTTTGAGACCCAACGGGCTACACTGACCCCTCTTGGTTCCTACCAGCTTCTACCATGTGTATGGCAGCCTGCCCATTTAGATACTTTGTCTAGTGTTTCATAGCGAAGGGCAACAAACATTTGGGTCAGTAAAATCAGATCTGGTTGTTTAAGTTTGGCTGGTTGTTGTAAGAATTCCAAAGTATTTACTAACTGGTTTTAAATGACACCAATAATAATAAAAGAGATACAGTAAACAAATGTTAAGAGTTTAAAATGCCAATTAATATATAAAAAGGCAGGAAATATCCACATATAAATTTAATAATGTAGATTCCTGCATGAAATACCTGCAGAGTACCTTCTGATTTATTCCACCTGGGCTAACCGCACATTGGCTAGCTGCTCTGAAGAAAAATATTTGAAATCATTTGAAGGGCAAGGCCATAAAATGAAAAAGGGAATGAACAAAAAAAAAAAAAACATTGTGTGTGAAACCTATGAAAGCTGAAATAGATCAGACTAGACTGTTGGAATTAGGGGTATTACTAGCTATTTCATGCTGTGCTGTTCATGGTATGGGAACAGAGGAAACATTCAGATTTATTTTTGGGCCCAAAACACACAAATATAGAGACTTTGTCTCTCCCCGAAGAGGACCCTGTCAACTTTAGTAGTCGATGCATACTCTGCATGCATGTTGGACTGAGTCTTGTCTTAGCGGCGGTGCAGCTGCTCAGAACCATCAATCCATGCTTGTCACAGTATTAATGAGACAGACTCATGGGAAGAGTAATTTCAGCAAATGCCACACAATTGCAGCTACAGAAAGTAGCATCTCCACCTCCATCATACCTCAGTCTTTACTTATATTGTTGTGGCTTAGCTTTCTGTAGCTTGTGGGCTTTGCCTTTGTTGCTTTTAAACTGCTTGTTTTAACATAGTTTCATGTTTGCTATGAAGATTTCATCTGTAGTTCAGTAAGATGTACATCAGGCACGATTCATTAAGCACTGCTTTTATTTTGAAATATAGTATGGTCTAATAGTTTACACTCACGCTGTCTCTATGCCAATATCATCCAACTCAGTTTAGGTTGGTGTTTCAGTCAGACTTAATGCAGGCTTCTTGTTCCATTGTTTTCTTATGGACCATCTTGTACTTGGTCTTCATGTCCTTCAGCAGCAACAAAGCTTCCTTATATTCTTGCTTGTTAACCCCTGTGCCATGTATGGCGCTGCCTGAACAGGAAAAAGTGTTATATAAAAAAATATAAGGTCGTGAAAGATAAAGTTAGATGAAAGTAGTTGCATCAGAAATGCACATACTTAAGGCGACTTCTCTTATTGTTGTACTCTTCTTGATTTCCTTGACTATTTCATCAACTCTTTCAGTTCGCTGCTTTATTGGTTTTAATGGTGGAAGTTCCTTAATCTGTGTCCAGAAAGGAGATATATATGCAAACATATTAGGTCGTAAAATATTTGGTGTTCTTGCTAAACTTATTACAATTTGACTTTAATACTGAATGTGACCGCAAATAAATTTTGTGTAGCAGAATATCAAACCCTTTTCTCTCTTTCTCTGTACGGTGTCTGGATGCTATCAAGTTTTGGTTTCACGTCTCTGTAAACATTAAGATTCTTCAGTGTGTGTTCCAGCATCCGAACAGCTGTTTGGATTCCTGTTGAAAGAAAAAAAAGTATAAATATTCCCCTTCACTATGGGGCCATTGTATAGTTAGATTCTGTAGGGCTTGGGGAAAATGTTCAATTATAAACAGCTGCAGGTGAAAACTACAGTCCTCTCTCCTCACCAATCGGCTCCACCACATCAGGATTTAGTTTTGCATCCATCAACATTTTGTAAAAGTTGGATTTTTCAGGAATGCCGTCGTCCTCCTTTCTGTCGTTGTTCTGTGCAGGGTCTAGCTCATCAGCTTGACGCTCAGACTCATATTCAGAAACATCTGTTGCCTGAACATGAATAATGTTCAGTAAGGAGAGAAATGTGTTTGACATGTTAAGACAATGAAACTGTGTAGGCACTAATCCACTATCTTTCAAAGTTACAGTACTGTATTTGTCAAGGATGAGGAGTAACAGAGAAATACCTGAGTAAGAAAAAAGTCCTGAGTATTTTCTTGGAAGATGTCATCTCTGCTTTTATTTCCTTTTGATTCTGCTGTTTTCCTCACAGCCGCCTTACGTTTTTTAGCCTGAGTTTGTGTAGGACAAGGTGTATCCATCATCAATGGCTTCAAAAAAAATGTCAAAAGATCAATAGTCAGTGAACTTTTTTGTAAAGAGATCTGGAGGGTCATGATCACAGTGTCAACAGTGCAGCACATATCAAACCTTCCACTTAGCCACCTTCTGTGGCAACTTCACAGTGTCTTGTGTCTTCTTACGCTTTATTGTTATGCCTAGTCTGTCTTGGAGGTAGTATGTCAATAAAGGAGGGTCTCCTGTGTTTAAACAAAGACACATAGATGATTTCAAGATTCAATGTTCAGAACTATTTCGAAAAAAACTGCATCTTATAGGAGAAGATTACCACTCCTCTGTGTGGTCAGTGGGTTGGAGTGAATGTCAATTTCACGAAGCATCGGGAAAAGTGCGAGAGCCATGAGTGCTTCTTCCTCTGCAATCTGATGACAAAGCACTGATGAGACATGTTAGCTAATTTTTCAAAAATCTGTTTATGTCTTTATTGTATATAAAATTGAAAACAAACCTTGTTGTCAGCTAAATTGAGGAACTGAAGTTCTGGTAGTGGGAAACCGGATCCTTTACGGTACTCCTCCCAGTTTTCCCCGTGAAAAATCTAGAGTGACCGAATCAAGTCACAAACAAGTATAATGTACAGATTTAAAATGTGGGCCAAGAATAAAATACCTCTAAGATCGTCTTCAGATTATCATCAGTGTTAAAACTTGGCTCAGACTGGGCTGGAATGAGGGGATACAAAAAAGACTTAATCAGTTTTTTTCTGAGGATGCTGAGCAAACTGTTTATTTAGTTACAGATTTCCATTGAGCAAATGCTCAGCATTTACCAGCTCCATCTTCTTTAGCTTGCTCTTCAACATTAGTATGCCCCGGTTTTGAACTGTTTGTCAGCTGTAAATATGGTACTTCAGAAATACAGTTCCCCTGTAGGTTTAAGTGCTTTAACCTGTGATTGACAATCAAAAAAGAATGAATGCTTTCACAGATTTTGGTGTGCTGTAAAGTAGTCCTGCAATTTAGTATTGTATTTCCATTTAATTCTTTAATTCTGTTGTTTGTTAGAAATAGATAAAAAAAAAAACTATTGTCAAGTCAAGAACAAAATATTCCATCCTTAAGTCCCTAAATTAGGTCAATTTCCAAAAACAAGTGGATCTTACAGTTCCCATAAAGCAGCATGATATTAAATTCTCTTCATAATAAATGCCCACATCTTCCTAACTCAATAAGATGAGCTCAACTTTATTAATCCCCAAAGGGAAATTCAGGATGTTCCCAGTTAATTACAAAAGTGCCCTGTTAAAAATGTGATGTCCAGGTCCAAGCTGGGATTACTCTGATGATGACATCACTGGAGAAATTTTCTCAGACTTGACAAAGGCTCCTCCAGCACCACAGATGACTTCATACAACTGTTCTCAGAGACCTTTTAAATAAAACTTCAAACCAGATCACAACCTCTTAAGGTTTTTAAGACTGCTGAAGACTCCAGAGGACAGTCTGTTATCATCAAGCATTAGGACCTCGAGAGCTCTAAACTGTGTGTCTTCTTCTGGATCTGGCCTGTGTAAAAAAGTACAATAAATCAACATGATTTTAATTAACATAATACAAACATATATATAGTATAACGTATTTATGCGTTCATATGGGTGCACACAGTTGTCTTCTCAACTTTGTAGACCTGGCTGTAGTGCAGGTGTATTGAATATCATAACGTTCACTTCCCCTCAATCAGCAGCGTAAATTTGGAACATTTGTGCACCCCCTTTTGGTCAAGTTGAAAACAACTTTCAAACACACCCTGTGATTTAGAGTTTTCTCTGTGATTAACTGTATGGACAAAGTTGTTGTGTTATTTAATCATCACCAATGTACTGATTCCATGATGAGCTATCCTACCAAATAACTTATCACCACAAAACCACAGTATAAAACGTGTATGGTCATCATCGGTTAAAGAACCTTGAATAAATTACAATTCATTTTTACTCATACACTGTAACCATAAAGTCATGGTATTATTTCAAATCAAAGATACTGTGTTTTGTGGGCCGGGCCGTCTGCTAAAGAACATCAATCAAAGTTATTTTCAGCAAAAGTAAGAAGCAGACTGGAGACAGCATCAGCCTGTACTTAGACAATGGATTTGCATATTTCTGTAGAAAACATGAATTGAAACAGATTAGTTGTCTTTTATTCTACTTCGCCATGACTCATATCAACGTTTTTGTCTATTAGCTTTTATATGGAAAGTAGGCTTCTTGCCACTGCCACTGGCTAAACAACCATTACATAAAGCAGTGCTTGACAGAACTGACATGAGTGTGAAGTTGAGATAAAAAAAAAATCAAATTTAAAAAATCATCTACTTGTGAGCACATATTGTTAAAAGAGAAGTGAATAAATGTGTGTTGATTTTAGAATAAATTTACATCAAGGTAACAGACAAAGGACTAACACTATTAGCAAAGAAGAGAAGATTTATGCATCTGAGGGCAGTGGTTTTAGGTGAAGTGTTTTACTATTAGTAGTAAGAATGCTCTAAAGAAAACAACAAAAACTACATTACTGCTTTAAGGACAATACTAACAGCTGGGTGGGGTCATGGCTGGATGAGTCCAAACCAGTAGGAAGATGATGAAGCTGATTTCCAGTCAGATGAAGAACTTTTAAACGTGGAAGACGACCGATGTAAACAAAATCATCACTTGATAAATAGTTGTAGGACAAATTCAAAACCTGTAAGGATTTAAATAACTTGTTAGGATAAATTTAACAACACTGGGAAGGAAAAATTGTTAGCTGCTGCTGTGCCGTGTTTTAGCATGACATTTTACCCTCCCTCCTTTATCATCAATGTTGTTCCAGCAGACAGCAACAAACACTGTTATTAAAAGGCATAATACATGCATCAGTAGAGATACATAACTTAAAGTGGTTCATTGTGTGAAAATCCACAAATGTAGCAGCCTATAGAAGACCACTGTTGACTTGTAGGTTTCCATTCTTATGATTGGACTAAAAACTCAAGTCACATTGTATATTACTACTGTGACGTTTTTAACTAAATTTTTTAAATAATAATAAAATAAAATCTTATGAATAAGAATAATGGGCATTTAACATATATACACATATATATACACATATATATATCATCTTACCTCAAGATGTGGGAAGTCAGTTGCATTGAACATCAAGCTGCAAATGCCATTTAAAGACAGATTAAGTTCTCTTAAAGAGCCAAAACTGCTAAAAGACCCTGCAGAAAAACAATGGATGTTTGGGAAATTCACTGTAAAATGCACACTGTTATACTGAAGGTAAATCTGCATGCTGCTGTATATACGAACGATTACCTAAAGAGAGGGAGTTAATTGATGCATCGACGTAAGCCACATTTTCAAACACCTTGAGGTCTTCTGGTTTGACCTGTGCAAATTAAGGCAAAAATATCTTTATTCATTTTAACCCACAGACCTATGGAGCCATACAGAGCAGCAAAAAACTTTGACTATAATATGAGCAGTGACTCTTACAGAATTCAAACTTTGCTCACTGATGTCAACAGAGCAGAGCTCAGATGGTTTATCAACACAGTGTAACTGGAGCTACAAGAGATAATTGAGAAGTGTGAATGGAGTCGCCAACAGGAAACTGATCATGTTAAGTTTTGTCAAATAAGCAATTCTCACTAAAACTGATTTCAGTGACTTACCAGGAAAGATCCATCTAATGTACTACCATGACTATCAGTCACCCTGTTCTTCTCAGATTCTTTCTCTTTTATTCTTCTTTGCACATTTCTGTATTTCTGCTCTTCTGCCTGTCTGTAAGCCACAAGCCAATTACCAGCACCTTCAAGGAAAATAAATCTGAATAAAGCAGATACTTCTTGCAGATTTACATATGTAAACAGTTTATTAAGGCTGCAACTAAAAAAGATTTTCTTTTATGAGTAATCTCTTATTTTCTCAATTCAAATAATTTTGTCCTTTAAAAAAAACATTATGAATTCCCATTGTTGAGACTGTTGCTTTCATGTTATGATGGCCAGTAGCACAAAAGCCAATGAAAATTAATTAACAGTGATGTAAAACATAGGAAAGCAACAAATTATCACATTAAAAAGCCAGAACAGGATAGAACAGAGTATTTTTTCTTGATTATTGGTGCTTCAATTATTGTCAACTTTGAGTCTCGTTGGATTATTGTACAACCAGAACCTGACTGCCCAACTTCAGCTCTCAGCTACAAAGTGTTATGCTAGAGGAGGTTTTCTCACAACCTGGCAACAAGAATTGTTATTAAGGGCTTTATAAACTGTGGGATTTATAAAAGTGGCAGCCTCTCATCTTATTTTTATCATTTTTTTACATTATAGTAACTTACTACAAAAGTTCATACAATGTTATTTGTTGCTTCTAGATAAATAGCTACGCTAACTTGAACTAATTTAACCCACCTTCTTTCCTACGACGGAGTAATGTCCGAGCTGGGAAACATTTGGTAGGATAGCTCTGTCCATCATCAAATTTATAGGACGCAGCGGTCATCTTGTTTGCTTGTCTGGTCCATTTGTCATCAAACAACTTTTAATGCGGCTGTTAATGAGGCTTTTAACGCACTGACCTGGAACAAACACCTGCGACGATGGATTTGATCTTCAGAGGCTCTGTAGTGCTCCGTATCCTAGCAACAGCTAGGAGAAACCTAAGACGCTCCTCCCGTCCAGCAGGGGGCGCAGACAAACCACAGCTATTTTTTAATACAGACGACGGCAGAAGAGACCGGCGAGCGATTATGGTGATAGATTGAATGCAATAATGAAATAACACCCCTCCTATACAGTGTAAAGTAGTTATATGGCACAATTTCTATTTACACGTAATGTAATATATTGTCTAATAACTCTAAAAACCAATTTGAATCCGTGTTCGTGGAAACTATTTAGCTAGATGTGTTCCTAGGGCGCATGCGTGAATGTCGGGGTCTATGCAGTGGGAGTACCTCTTTAATGGAGAAGCAGGTAGTTACCTTGTCTGCTATGCAGCTGTGGTGTTAGCCCACTAATGAGAAAACACACGGGTAAAAGAGTGTCGTCGAGTTTGGTGAGGTCGCGTCTAAGCAAAGACGGAAGTGGCTGTGACGGTTCATCTCGCTTCAGGGTCGTGTTATTTCGTTTCTGAGCCCAGGGAATCAACATCAGTATCAGTATCGTGAACATCAGAAATCGTCATTATATCGTGAAATTACACGGTATAATGCTGCTCACGCTTAGATTAAAGGTGACAGATATGAAGAGCGACAAGTGAAGGTACGTACTTTGTTATGCACGCACAGTAAGGCTGTCTGTACCAATGTAGCTGGACAATCAGAAGCTGATGGAGTGTGAACTCTTTCTGACTGTGCCTTAAAGCTTAAAGCTTATATAAATAAGACTAAAGCACAAGCTAAGACTGGTCAGACATTTGGGACCTTTTCTATTCACAGGACCTGTGATCCACAATGGGAAACAGACCATCAAAGAGTGGAGGTGGAGAGGAACCTCTGAAAACAACTTTGTTTGAAAAGGAGCCAAGTGGGATAACATACAGAATTCCTGCTCTCATTTATCTGAGAGACAGTCACACCTTCCTTGCCTTTGCAGAGAAAAGATCATCACCAAAAGACGAGGATGCCAAAATTCTTGTCATGAGAAGAGGAACCTGTAAAGAAGATGGCTCAGTTGAGGTTATTCTTTGCACCTTTGATTTATTACTGATAACTATTAACTTCTTTTTCTTAACTTAATCAGTTTTGGTTTCTTTTTCCTTTCCAGTGGTCATCCAGTCAGGAGCTATCAACAGCATGTCTACCAAACCACCGCACCATGAATCCTTGTCCTGTCTATGAAAAAAACAGCAGAACGCTGTTTTTATTTTTCATCTGTATCTGGGAAAACACCACAGAGCGTATGCAGATCATCAGAGGTAAGAACAGGGCACATCTTTGCTATGTTAGCAGCAGTGATGATGGACAAACTTGGAGCCAGGCAAAAGACTTAACTGAAAGTGTGATTGGCGAAACTGTCCATAAATGGGCCACATTTGCTGTGGGTCCAGGCCATGGTGTCCAGCTGGAGAATGGCAGACTGATCATCCCAGCATATGCTTATTATGTCCCTTACAGATGCTGTTCCTTCCCCATTCCTTTCACAGTGTATCCACGTGCACTGTCAGTATATAGTGAGGACTTTGGACAGACATGGCATATTGGCAAGATGCTTCGAAAAAAGTCGTGTGAATGTGAAATGGCAGAGATCATAGACCATGAGGGCAGGAGTCATCTTTACTGCAATGCTCGTAACACAGGGGGCCACAGATGTGAGGCCCTCAGTGAAAACAGTGGTGTGTATTTTGACAAGCCCCATGTGGCTCCAGAGCTTGTTGAACCACCCTCAGGCTGTCAGGGCAGCATCATTGGCTTTCCCGCTCCCGAATTCATCCCGAATGATGACGCTGAAAGCAAAGCATGTGGCACATCCCTATTGTCCCCTGACACGCAAACCTGGCTCCTCTTCGTGCACCCAACCAATAAGTCTAGAAGGAGGGACATGGGCGTGTATTTGAACCGATCTCCCTTACACTCTTCAGGATGGGACAAGCCAAGGATCATCCACAGTGGGCCCAGTGGCTACTCAGACCTGGCTTACAATGAGGACAAGGATCAGTTTTCATGTCTGATGGAGTGCGGGAAAGACAATGAACTTGAGCAGATTGCGTTTGTGTCGTTTACCCTTAATGATGTCATGCAAACAGGCTGCAAGAAGGAAAAAAACATGCACTGAATTGGGGGTTGTTTTATTTCTGTATTAACAAAACTCTAACATTCTTCTGCAAACTAAGGAAACAAGCAAAAGCCGCTAGATAATGCTGTGCACCATCTGTCTGTGTTTGCTCTTGTTCTATGTTCTGGAGATGATAATGCATGCAGGAATCGTGTTTTGTTGTCTCCTTGTTTACATAAAATATCTAATTGAGTCCTAATAGTATTAATATGCAAACAGGAAGGAAACAATTTTAATAGGTAGAGTGTTTCATTTAAAGCATGCAGCACTGGACTGGACTGCTTTTCTTAAAACAGCCTTTATGTGTAGCATGTTTGACAAATACTTCATAGCCATTTCTGCATCTTATTATACTGTCAGTCTTTTCTGAGCAGTGGAGAGAATTTGCCTACCTCTTTTTATTTTCATATGGAGATCATAGCAAGCCTTGCTAAGTGGAGCGTAGAGTTTTTCTCCATGTTCAGTCTCTCCTTTACAGTTACAGAAATATTATCTGACTCACATATGCCTTCAACTCTGCTGTTTAAAGTTAGGATTGGGCACAGCCTGTCAGTGCACAACCTTTTGTGTCAGTCACAGTAGGTGCTATAAACTTGGAAACAAAACTAGAGAGAAAAGTAAAACAAATATTTATCCAGCTAATCAGTGAAGAGACCAACCAAACTGTACAAGATCTAAATATTGGATCGATAAACAGAGAAATATTTTCTGCAAGCTGCTTGTAGGGCTGGGTGATATGGCCTAAAAAAAATCCCCCCTACACCCGTACTCCTAAAAATCCCTGATTTTTTTTTTTTTTTTTTTTTTTTTTTTTTCACAAAATATCTGATTTATAATTTAAATCGACTCCCCCTCCTGGTTTGTGCTCCCGCGGTCTTGTTCATTTCGTAGGGCGCAACATCTCTCCCACTCAGCAGCATGCCTCTGAGGTGCTGCAGTAAATTGGTTGTACTGCTACCTTTGCTAGCAACAGACTTCAAACACACTTGGCAGCTGGTGTTGTTTGTTCTGCGTCTGACGTTGCAAAACTGAACCAATTCCAAATTACAGATGACACTGTGCCTTTGTTGGGAACGAGTTCTTCCCTGCTTGGTGACATGGTGTTTTTGTATTTCTAATATGGCAAACGTTCAGGGGGAGGGGCTGAGCCCAGAGGGCCACGTCGGCGGATGTTAAAGAGAGAACCGATTTTCATTCAAACAAGTCGATGTAAACTACACATTCAAGTTAATCTATAAAATCGGTTTATCGCCCAGCCCTAGCTACTTGTGTCAAGTCAGTGATTTCCCTTTATATAAATTATCTGTCTGTCTCATTTTTAAAAGCAATATTTCCCTTGGGTGCATTATTTACTTGTTTATTTTCCATTTCCCAGCACATTTATTGAACAGGCTTTTTTCCTGTCATTATTAAATCCTGAATTTCCCTTCATGCATGAATAAAGTTTATCTTATGTTATTTTAAATGCAGTATTACGAGCAGGTATGAACCAGGTAGCTGAGTGGTGGTTATGAAAGCATTTAACGGGAGATGATGACTCACTACATATAAATTTGCACACACTTTGTGACTTTAAGATCCCTCTTTGCCTAATGTTGTGAGGCAAAATGCCTTGAGGTTGTTCTACATTAGTATAATTGTGTGTTTGTTGACATGACAAAATCTGCATGAAATGTGTATTTTGGTAGAAAATAAAAGTAACATGTTCAACTTATCTTGTGTTTGGGTTTGTACACATTTGTTCTATTATTGCTTTAAACATCCAACTGTGGGAGTAGATGTAAGAAGACAAGTTAAACAATCATCTATCAAACAAGTGTAAGGGGTCAAAGAATACATAGGACACAGATGTTTTAAAATCAGTAATGAGAAACATTTATCAGCTGTACTAAGTATTTTATGGATGGCAGCATGTTGCAGTGGAAAAACTCGTCTATTTCCTCTTTTGCATGTTGTTCCCTCTGCAGATATAGATCTTCCACAAGAGGCCACAGATGCATAGTTTCATTTTTTAAAGACTAATTTCCTACAACAGCTTGTGGCCTTTATAAAATTTACTCAAACAGGAGTAAAAACTACATTTTCTGGGCACTATTTTCAACTGGATGAATACACATACAGTGGGTACGGAAAGTATTCAGACCCCTTTAAATTTTTCACTCTTTGTATCATTGCAGCCATTTGCCAAAATCCAAAAAGTTCATTTTATTTCTCATTAATGTACACTCAGCACCCCATCTTGACAGAAAAAAACAGAAATGGAGAAAAATTTTTGCAAATTTATTAAAAAAGAAAAACTGAAATATCACATGGTCATAAGTATTCAGACCCTGTGCTCAGTATTGAGTAGAAGCACCCTTTTGAGCTAGTACAGCCATGAGTCTTCTTGGGAATGATGCAACAAGTTTTTCACACCTGGATTTGGGGATCCTCTGCCATTCTTCCTTGCAGATCCTCTCCAGTTCTGTCAGGTTGGATGGTGAACGTTGGTGGACAGCCATTTTCAGGTCTCTCCAGAGATGCTCAATTGGGTTTAGGTCAGGGCTCTGGCTGGGCCAGTCAAGAACGGTCACAGAGTTGTTCCGAATTTGCAAAAATTTCTACATTTCTGTTTTTTTCTGTCAAGATGGGGTGCTGAGTGTACATTAATGAGAAATAAAATGAACTTTTTTGATTTTGGCGAATGGCTGCAATGACACAAAGAGTGAAAAATTTAAACGGGTCTGAATACTTTCCGTACCCACTGTATGTTGATGTAGCGTGTATTTGTGGGGTTGTGTCTGTGGGATCAGCCCAATAATGTCCATGATATCTTTATCATGTCACCCAGTGTAATGTAATAGCACACTGACATGTTAGTACATTCAATTCAAGACAAGATATAAAGTGGACGTTATTAGATGTGGGGCCTTGTAGATCTCTAATGTGCTTGTTAAGTCACTGGCTTCTCTGTTTATTTCTGTTTAATCACCTTGTCCAAATTGTTTCTTCACAGGAAGGATGAATCATGTGGTGAAGCCTGTTTGTGTCTGACTGTGTTGGTGGTGAGACATCAAACATTCTTCTGTAAAATATGATAATCTTTTTCACAGGAGGCTAATAGTGATACACACGTATGATTTACACATCACTCTGATGACATTATGGAGTCTACCTGTGTTCTCCCAGCAGGCTTTGCTGTTCCTCCAGCTCAGAGATTGTGTGTCTATTTGAAAGACCCAGGGCCCACGGGTGAAGGGCAGCCATACATGTGGGAGGATGTGAGGGTGACAGGACTCCAGTTAGTTTGTGGTACTGAGGTCTTGTTTTTAAGCAGTGAACACATGTTAGGACTGTTGTTACCTTGATACTCCAGTACAGGAGTCCAGTTCAGCCCTCACATTAAAGTGGTATAAATTATTAATTGTTATGGATGCTGGGAAATATTTAAGCTATAAATATACTTCTTCTGCTTGGGAAATGTTAATTTCAGAGTCTAGACCAAATGACAAGAGCCTTCACGTAAGGACTGTGACTTAGCCACACCCATCATTGAGGAGATGCTATAAACACTATAAAGAAATATTATTCAGTGTATGATATAAGCAAGGAATCTGTTGTTTGAACTACAGGTAATGCACTTTATTTAGCAGATGCAAAATCTAACAGCTAAAACAGTGAAAGTGTCCAGTCCTCCTTTAGAGTCCACTACTTCCTACTGTTGCTTGTGAGGATTTTACAACAGAACAAATGGTCACTAACTTAAACCAATGTGGGGGCTGAATGTTTGCTTGACCCTTTCATGGTATGTGGTTCTGTCTGTTTTATTGGATTAGTGTTTTAAGGTAGAAGTTTGTAAATAACTGCCAACAATTTGTTTCTTTGATGGTAAGAAGACTGAAGATAGTACCTGAACAAACGTGGAGTCTGTTCAAGATTAGTCCACCCCTTTCTTGTCAAAATGTATATAAACTGGTCTTTTAACACAGACGGCAGAGGACTTCTGCAAGGACGTCCTCTCGGGGCCCGTGATTAAACCTGAGATGATTCATCACACTTGTGGTTGTTTTCTGAGAATTAGCAACTCTCAAACTTAAAGAAATTTCTACCACATGCTTCTGAGTGTTGCTGTTTCCTCAGGCAGTTGAAGACTGCTATGGTACATAACAAGTGTGTACGTGTCAAAACTCATGATCATTTCTAGTAAATTCTCTGCCCAGTGGGTCATGGCACCATCCTGACCTGCTGTTTTTCTTATCATTGCTAGATTACATTGTATTTTTTATTAGTCCGGCCACCTCCCTGTTCAATCTTTCACTTCCCCTTCTTCACACAGCCATGTAAACTTCTTAAACCAACTGTTCAGCATCATTACTTTTTATAAAACAATCACTTATGATTGTCTCACATATCATAATCACTTGCAATATACATGTTTCTCTGATTAACAAGGTTGACTCTTAGTGTACAGTCTCAGGGTGCTGGATTTGGGGTGAAGTCCTCCATGCATTGTAAGGAGCTTCCTTGTCTAGACATCAACATCTTTTGTACAGCTTATTATGCCAGCGGGGTATCTGATGACCGACAGGGCGTAGGTATTGATGGCTTGGACGTTGTTCTTCCCATTTTGCTGACTTCTTAGGACTTGCCTTACTTTCTGTGGGTATTTGGCTGTGGTGGCTTTCCTTGCAGCTGCTTCTTGGTTCCCATTTGCCTGTGGGATTCCAAGGTACTTGTAGCTTCCCTCAACATCCGCTATGCTGTCTTCTGGAAGTTTAACTGTGTGTCAGTCGCATATATGTATGTATACACACACACACACACATACACATACATATACACATATATATATACACATACACAAGCGATTTGAAAAGCAGATCATACATAAAATTTAGGCATTCTAGCAAATACAGAAGAAAAGAATAAAAATATAAGATTTTATAATAAAGTTAACCATGGTCAAGCTTGTAAAAATATGTTTTTAACTTCTTTTTAAAAGAAGCGACAGAAAGCGCCATGTGAAGAGGAAGTGAAACGAAATGAAAAGCTAGCACATTTCTTATTAAAGCGTGGAGTTTCAAGAAGGAGGGCATTCTGCAAGCAGAGTGTTGTCGAGGAGAACAAAACAGCTTCAGCAGAGAGACTAGGTAAGAGGAAAGGAACCATTCAGAGTTTATAGGTCAGTAACAGAACTTTAAATGGAAGGCCAGTACAAAGACAACAGGGTCATGTTAATATGGGAGAATTTTGATTTTCTCTGTTTTGCATTAACTGAAGATATTTTAAGGCGAAGTAGGGTAAACCAGAATAAAAGGCATTGGCATAATCTGGACTGGAGATAATAAAAGAGTAAATTTAATTTTAGTCTCCAAGGCTGAAAAAAAAGAATGAATTTTGGCTATATTTCGGAGGTGAAAAAAATGCAGATTTAGCCATAGAATGAATGTGAGACAATTATGTATTATCAAAAACTACAGGTTGATTTTCAGGTAAATGTTTTTAACTGAAAAATTTTATAATTGCAGAAGTTTAGAGAAAATTGGGAAATTCAGCATGTAAATCAGGCACGCTGACTATGACAAGCTCTGTTTTGACGTTATTGAGACACAAAATTTTGGTACATTATCTAACACATAGTATTTAATAAAGCCCTGTTTGTGGAAACTGTTTAGCTAGATATGATCCCAGTGCGCATGTGTGAATGTCAGTCTATGCAGTGGGAGTACCTCTTTAATGGAGAGGCAGGTAGTTACCTTGTCTGCTATGCAGTTGTTGCAGTTGGATAATCACCTGATGGTGTGTGAACTCTTTCTGTCTGACTGTGCCTTAAAGCTTAAAGCTTTAAGGGGCAGTCGTGGCCTAATAGGGGCACCAGACCCCCAACTGCTCCCCGGGCGCCGCAGCATTGGCTGCCCACTGCCCCGGATGTGTGTGCACGGTGTGTGTGTGTGTTCACTTGCTGTGTGTGTGTGTGCACTTGGGATTAGGTTAAAAATGCAGAGCACAAATTCTGAGTATGGGTCACCATACTTGGTCAGTTAAGTCACTTTCACTTTCACTTTCACTTATATAAATAAGACTAAAGCACAAGCTAAGACTGGTCAGACATTTGGGACCTTTTCTATTCACAGGACCTGTGATCCACAATGGGAAACAGACCATCAAAGAGTGGAGGTGGAGAGGAACCTCTGAAAACAACTTTGTTTGAAAAGGAGCCAAGTGGGATAACATACAGAATTCCTGCTCTCATTTATCTGAGAGACAGTCACACCTTCCTTGCCTTTGCAGAGAAAAGATCATCACCAAAAGACGAGGATGCCAAAATTCTTGTCATGAGAAGAGGAACCTGTAAAGAAGATGGCTCAGTTGAGGTTATTCTTTGCACCTTTGATTTATTACTGATAACTATTAACTTCTTTTTCTTAACTTAATCAGTTTTGGTTTCTTTTTCCTTTCCAGTGGTCGTCCAGTCAGGAGCTATCAACAGCATGTCTACCAAACCACCGCACCATGAATCCTTGTCCTGTCTATGAAAAAAACAGCAGAACGCTGTTTTTATTTTTCATCTGTATCTGGGAAAACACCACAGAGCGTATGCAGATCATCAGAGGTAAGAACAGGGCACATCTTTGCTATGTTAGCAGCAGTGATGATGGACAAACTTGGAGCCAGGCAAAAGACTTAACTGAAAGTGTGATTGGCGAAACTGTCCATAAATGGGCCACATTTGCTGTGGGTCCAGGCCATGGTGTCCAGCTGGAGAATGGCAGACTGATCATCCCAGCATATGCTTATTATGTCCCTTACAGATGCTGTTCCTTCCCCATTCCTTTCACAGTGTATCCACGTGCACTGTCAGTATATAGTGAGGACTTTGGACAGACATGGCATATTGGCAAGATGCTTCGAAAAAAGTCATGTGAATGTGAAATGGCAGAGATCATAGACCATGAGGGCAGGAGTCATCTTTACTGCAATGCTCGTAACACAGGGGGCCACAGATGTGAGGCCCTCAGTGAAAATGATGGTGTGGATTTTGCCTGTATTGCCTCACAGCTCCCTGAAACAGAGAAAGGCTGTCAGGGCAGCATCATTGGCTTTCCTGCTCCCAAATCTGACCCTAATGATGACGCTGAAAGCAAAGCATGTGACACATCCCTATTGTCCCCTGACACGCAAACCTGGCTCCTCTTCGTGCACCCAACCAATAAGTCTAGAAGGAGGGACATGGGCGTGTATTTGAACCGATCTCCCTTACACTCTTCAGGATGGGACAAGCCAAGGATCATCCACAGTGGGCCCAGTGGCTACTCAGACCTGGCTTACAATGAGGACAAGGATCAGTTTTCATGTCTGATGGAGTGCGGGAAAGACAATGAACTTGAGCAGATTGCGTTTGTGTCGTTTACCCTTAATGATGTCATGCAAACAGGCTGCAAGAAGGAAAAAAACATGCACTGAATTGGGGGTTGTTTTATTTCTGTATTAACAAAACTCTAACATTCTTCTGCAAACTAAGGAAACAAGCAAAAGCCGCTAGATAATGCTGTGCACCATCTGTCTGTGTTTGCTCTTGTTCTATGTTCTGGAGATGATAATGCATGCAGGAATCGTGTTTTGTTGTCTCCTTGTTTACATAAAATATCTAATTGAGTCCTAATAGTATTAATATGCAAACAGGAAGGAAACAATTTTAATAGGTAGAGTGTTTCATTTAAAGCATGCAGCACTGGACTGGACTGCTTTTCTTAAAACAGCCTTTATGTGTAGCATGTTTGACAAATACTTCATAGCCATTTCTGCATCTTATTATACTGTCAGTCTTTTCTGAGCAGTGGAGAGAATTTGCCTACCTCTTTTTATTTTCATATGGAGATCATAGCAAGCCTTGCTAAGTGGAGCGTAGAGTTTTTCTCCATGTTCAGTCTCTCCTTTACATTTACAGAAATATTATCTGACTCACATATGCCTTCAACTCTGCTGTTTAAAGTTAGGATTGGGCACAGCCTAACCTGTATGAAACGTGTATTTTGGTGGAAAATAAAAGTAACATGTTCAACTTATCTCGTGTTCATGTTTGTACACATTTGTTCTATTATTGCTTTAAACATCCAACTGTGGGAGTAGATGTAAGAAGACAAGTTAAACAATCATCTATCAAACAAGTGTAAGGGGTCAAAGAATACATAGGACTCAGATGTTTTAAAATCAGTAATGAGAAACATTTATCAGCTGTACTAAGTATTTTATGGATGGCAGCATGTTGCAGTGGAAAAACTCGTCTATTTCCTCTTTTGCATGTTGTTCTCTCTGCAGATGTAGATCTTCCACAAGGGACTACAGATGCATAGTTTCATTTTTTAAGACTAATTTCTTTTTATAAAACAATCACTTATGATTGTCTCACATATCATAATCACTTGCAATATACATGTATGTTTCTCTGATGAAACTTCACTTACAACACATTTAGTCATCAAATCATATTAGTAATCACATTTCTTGCTAACGACAACTCCCTATGATTTGTGATTTCCTGGTTAAATATTACCTCATATCTTGCTCTTTTAAATTTTCAAAATGAATTTGCTGTTCAATCTTACTCTCTTACTGCTGTTTTGCAGGTGGCCCTACTGTTCTTCCTCAGGTGTTGCATCCTCTCCTTTAGGTGTTAATCCTTGTGTTGGAGACAAACAGGTGGTATAATCAATGAACAATTCTGGCTCTTCTGTTGTAGACTGAGCCTGTGTTGATTCATCTCTGCTTTTAACTGTCTTTTCCTCTAGGCTGGTTCTTCTGGGATGTTTCACTTTTGTGGACTTCTCTTCTTTACAGGATTTTCTCCAGGCCCATTTGTCTCAGACCACTTTGATCTTGAGGCCTTCCAAATTCATCATAAATGTCCATTTTTCCAGTCTCTACAACGCTCATCCCTTTTAACTCCATAGAGTTATCTGAAGTTGGAAATGTATTTTTAATCCAACTAAAGCAGCCATTTTTATTAAATATAAATGATCACCTTCTGATTTAGTAAAGAAATATATCTTAGTATAATCTTGTTAAAGTAACCATGCCGGAGTTCAAATTTGGCACCTTTGTTTGCTTTGTATTTTGATATTATGCAACAGTAATAGTTAAACTTTTGATTTTCCAAATCTAGCTAGAGAATTAAAAACATTTCCACAAATTTTTTTTATATACTACAAAAGCAAAGACAAAACCATGATACTATTTCCATGTTATTCCATGTTTATAACATGTTGTTCCCATTCTCCACAGTTGTAAAACATTCATCACCTTGTCCAAACACTAGGGAGCAGTTCTGCTATTGGAACAGTGGCACAAAGGCACACACACACACACACACACACACACACACACACACACACACACATATATATTATGAGCCTTGGTGGATGCAGAAATGGAGCAACCAAACCTGCACAGGGTCAAAGGTGGGTTCAGTGTTTAATAATCTTTGAAAATATGCATCGTGGGATCAGTGTCCAGGTTTGATAGCTTAAGTTATGAACCCTGACTGGCTGTAATAGCATGTCTGCCAAGGTTCATCCACAATAAGAAAAAGCTGCAGCTGAAGGTTGATGCTGCTGCTTGTTTTACTTTCTTTCTCCATAAAAATCTAAATGTAAAATCATAGATGTGACTGAAGAATTCTAGTTTTGTACAAACACAACGTATGTAAGTTATTATGTCATGTAAGTTATTAAGAGCATGTTATTCAGTGAATTTTAAAGTAGATAAAGAAGCTGAACACTATCATGGGAGTGCATGGTATGTGAAAGATATAACCCCAGACTTCATGCCATTGTGGGTAAAAGCTTATATTTTAGCATTGATTGTTTATATGTACCTCACAAATTAATATCCTGTATATATACTAAAAAAAAAAAAGAGTCATTTTAATGATTAGCCTATTCCAAATGTTAAGGTTATCAATAGTAAATACAAAATCTTATCTGACATTCTATAAACAGGTGAATAAAGGTGGTGTTCAGGCATGAAGCTTCTCTGGACAACCTTTTGTAAATGTTTGCATGGTAGCTCTATGGGTTTTCATGTAACAGGATCAAACACAAAAAGAAACTTAGCTTTAATACATGTGTTTTGTCCCTCTAGGTTTTAGCAACAGAAATAATACATTCAATATGAGTTGTTGCTTCTCTCTTTTGGTTATCTCGGTCGCAAGACAGTAAAATATAAGTTATGCAGGCAACATTACATTTTCAAGGTTTGATTGAATTATCTATGTACAGTGGAAGCTACGATCAGTCAAACTGTACATCATCACAGAGTCACAGGGGGGAACAACATTTCAGCTGCTCCTTCGGGAATTCCTGTAGTCATAAGTTTAACCTTTATCTGTGATCTTGCTGCCAAACAGTAAGCCTGTTCGCAGTACAGTGTGACCTTGTGCCGTTTAAAACAACTTCATGTATTAAAGCACACACTGCCTCGGAGATTAGTGCTGTTTTCATGGGAAATCACAATCCCCCTCACATTACAAAATACTGAAATCAATACAAAACTAAAGGGAGATGACATGAACTGCACAGTATAAAATGAGTTGTGCGTGTGTGCAAGATTCAAGAGAACAAATAATACAGAAAGCGAGAAGTCCCAGAGAAATGAGCAGAGAAGCTATATTTTTTTAGGCTTCCACAAAAAAAAGTTACATTTGCTAAATCTTGCCGCAAGTGACCTGTGGCAAGACTAATATCACATTTGATAAACTCAGACTTATCTTTTATGTCCTATCATTTGAAAGTACTAGTTCACCACAGTGTGTCCAAATCTTTGCGCCAGATGCTCAGTGACCGTCCCATATAGTCCACCTGTCTCAAACCTCTGATTTAGGAGCAGTGATGCTCTTCTTAAGAATGGCATTGTTTAAAGTGATGTCAACATGTTCTGATACAGTTTAAGACATTACAAATATTTGTCGGCTGGACACACGTCTGTCTGCAGACTGCAGACAGTCTTTAAAGCAGAAGTTCCCAACCACACGGATCCTGGATCCAGACCATTTAGAGTAAAAAAAATGGCTTACAAGGGCACTGCAAATCTACATAAGCCATAAAAGCCATGCCACATTTACAACCTGTTAGGGCTATTCTCTCTTAAAGGGACATGCGCACAGTTTACAAACAGAGGAGGCAAAAAGACTGCTGAGAAAGCAGCAGGGTTGGGAAAGCTACTTCCAATAGCCACTATTGAAGTTCATCATTGACAACTTTAAATTGTAATAACCAATGTGGTAAAATTTAAAACACTCATCTATCAGTTCTTGCAACGTGATCTGTTCACCAGTAATTTGTGTCTGTTATCTTACAGTCTTATTTCTTATATATATATATTTTAGAGCATGAGATCTGACCTTTTTTTAAATACCAGACTGAATGAAGTTTTTTTAACAGTCAGTTCACTGTAATGACTCTACACAAGTAATCCTTTGTTCCCAACCCTGTAAAGCAGTGAGTGTGGCAGACCAGTCACATGCACGCTAAGGGAAATGTTAGACACGACTACTAACCTTTGGCTCTCTGGCTGCTGGGTACTAAACATCGTACAGAATAACAGGCGGCTGCAGGGGGAGGAGACTCAGATGTCCAATGAAAGCACCGTTCTCACAGTAAAGTTGCATTTTAGCTCAGGGGTGTTTTTTCCCCTCTATAGAACATTTGATTGGGAGTCAAAACTGATTTGACATCTTTCTACCTCTCTTGCTCTCTGTGGATGGCAGAGACCTGTCGCTCCAACTTTTAGCCTCCCCCTCTGTAGGAATTATTAGTCTGTGAACAATCGGCAGTGAGCAGTATATGACCTGTTTGTTTTTTTTTTTTTTCCACTATTGAGAGAGTTTCTTTTTTCCATACATGATATAATGTACTGCGCAAAATGGATATGCGCACATACTGGAAGCATAATGTAGCTGAGGACATGCAAATTGTTGAGTATACAGCAGAGCAAAAAGCGATGTTTCCCAATGTCAATGTCTTCTTCTTCTTGAAACATCATCTGTCACTCAGATTTGCATCTTCAAGCGCGTGATTCTTTCTTTGAGTGTGGCTTATTTCCCAGCAGGGCATCTATCTCAGTAATGGTCTGAGGGGTCATTTGGGATAAAATCTGCAAGTCGGAATGAAGGATGCCAATCAGTTAAAATATAATCTTTTGTTTTTTACCAGTTTTACCAGTTTTTGTATTGCGCATAGAGCAGCGTATATATTTGTCAAAATAACTGATGACGGAGGAAAAGAGGAAAAATAAATATCTACCCGGAGGGCGCCCAGGTTCTCAAGTAGCTGGTCTGTGTTAGAAACTCCCAGAAGTACCGAGCTGACTCCCTCACTGCGCAGACACCAGGCTGTGAACAAAGACAGAACAGCCATAAAACTTATGTTCATTTAAAACTAAGAGATAAATAATTCAGAGGTTTTTGCAGATCGCATGCCACTGTTTTAAATTTAGGTCTATTGACTATCTTAAACATTTTTCTAATAAATGTGAAATTATCATATATCATTATGACAGCTGTCGCAAATCAGTACAGATTATAGAAGAGCAAACAAATGTGATGGAAAAAGTCTTGTAATTTGAGGCCAATGACAAAGAGTAAAGTGACTGAGCACAGATAGATGGACACAATAAACATTTCGATGAAGCACTAAATGTTTTGTAGATAATAAATAAAAGCTTGAATTCCCATATCAGTAGTTTTGTGACTCTGGTGATACTGTAAATACGTAAACACAGATTTGAAAAAATGCTTCTCTAAAACAGTTCCATCCTAACCTTCTGCCACACAGCAATAAAAAAAAAAAAATCAGAAGATCAAGTTCGTGTACATGTACACTGTAAAATGACACTGCCTGAGCTGTACTGTACCTATGGCTAACTGTGCAGCGGTGCAGCCCAGTCTGTCTGCCAGTAGATGGAGCTCCTTGATTTTGGCGAGCTGCCTGCGGCCCTCCTCACTGTTCACTCGTTCCTTCAGCCACTGGTATCCCTTCACCAGATAAGGCAGAAAAACAGTGATAAGGCAATATGCTGTATTTCTGTGCTGATTTCACACTACGGTACCTCGCAGATCGGAGAGAGAATTACACTGGGGTGATTTTTAGTCCCAGAGGAGAACCGGCTCAATCAAACTGACCTTCATTGCTGCTCTGGAGCACTCTGGTACACCATCACTGTACTTCCCTGTGATTAATCCACAAGCAAGTGGAGACCAGGTCATTGCTCCAACACCTGAAAGGAATAGGGGAGACATTCAAGTAAAACAAAATTAACCTTCGGTTTTCTAAAAAGAACTGTGAGACTATGGATGACTATGGTCTGACCGATCTTATGGTAGAGCTCAGGAAGCTGCACCTCAACTTTATCCCTTTGGAAATAGTGATACTCTGCCTGCTCACACACAGGTGGTATCAGGTTGAACTGGCGCGCCACAGAATACGCCTCCTGGTGCCAAACAGACAGAAGCGGAACAGAAGCAGAAGTTGGTTATTAATCAGCATTTATTTCACAAATTTCCAGCATTGCATTTATCAAGAATGGGAAATGAGCATTTACCATGATTTCCATGGCGCTCCAGCGTGATGTTCCCCAGTACATGGCCATACCCTGGTTTATTACAAACGTCATGGCTCGTACAATCTCTGCAAACCACAGTATATATAATCACAGATCTACTATGTGATCTCTGCGTATCAGCAAGAAATAGTAATTTTCAGACATCAGTCACTGACCTTCCATTGGACTGTTGACATCGTTTCTGTTGGCAAAAACAATGTCCACGTAATCTAGCTGGAGTCTTGATAAGGATCCTCTTAATCCTGTCATAAATAAAGGTCAATAATTAGATGCTGCTAGCACGCAACAGAGCGGCAATAAAACATTTTGATGGGGTAGATTTCCAAGAATTAATTACCAATGCAGTACAGTGTGCTATATATTTGGGATGAGGTTATTGTTCTTGAAAATGTTATGCTATATTTTCTATTTTCCATCAGGGTCCACTCTGTGCAGCTCATTTCCAACTAGCACATATTCTCAACCATTAACTACTGTATAAGAACATGTTTGAACTATTGCACTCTGGAAAACATTTTATCTGCAATAAAAACACTGCATATTCTGATGAAACAGAAATGCGGGAATGGAAATAAAAACTCAACCCTGACATTATATTTGGTGTATTGAATGATAAACTCAAGATTCAGGGCCTAAATTTAAACTTGAACCTTCTTGTATTTTCTTATGATTTCCTATAAATTATGTATCATGTACCACCTTCAATTATGTGCTTTCTAGAGAGACCCCTCTCTGTCTCTGCTCTGTGGAGAGATGAAAATACACATTATTGATGGTCTATTGAAATGACAAAAGCAAAGACAGGTGTAGTGGATACTTCTTTTGTGTGTTACTTACTGGCCTCCCCAGTAGATTTTTGTTGTGATGACAAAACTTGAACGCCTGACAAGGACACAACAGTCTTAGTTTGAAATGAAAATATATGATATGATTTACACTACTAATATTGTGTACAATCATATCTTCTCTGTGCCTGTTAGAATATAAATAACTGTATATTTGGACCAGCATTTGTTTTTCTTTACCCTTTGATCCTGACTAATCTTAATAATTGTTAGTGACAAATCACACAAGCTTAAAAGTTGACATTTAGTTATTGATTTATTTTTCTCCAGATTAAAAATATGTCAAGCATTTCCTACAGAAATGAGTAGTTGGCAGTTGGGCAAGTCAGCCACATTTTTATCCTTTTATAGTCTTTCTGAGGCTAAAGCTCCTCATTTGCCTAAAACGTATGAACTCCCCTTGGGACAATGTAATGGTGTGTCTGTTCCACCAATACTAAAGCCATGTGGAAATTCAGTATATTAAAGGAAAGAAATGGATTATTAGGGATTAGCAAAATATTTATTTCTGATCTCATAGAACTGGAAATCATTTCATATGCCTTTGAGTCAGTTTGGCAGATAAAATCACCTCCAGCCTTTCTTCTTGACAATGTTCCCGAGAGTGATTTCCGCTCTGTAAAAAAAGCACATTATTGATTGTCACATCACTTCACAACAATATTAAATTATACAGGGAATCTGTGAACATGCCATATGGTAAAGAAACCTGCGCATTATTTTGAGTTGTTCTTTTCCTCAGTGGATTTGAAGAACACTTAGAAGCACTGATAATGAAAAAACATTAAATATGAAAGCACAGATTTTAATTGGTGCTTGAAGGAGTAAGTGAAGTCTGACCTTCCTGAGGCGTACACCTCTGCTGTGTCAAACAGGTTCACTCCATTCTCATAAGCTATGGTCATCAGGTTCTCAGCCATCTGGGCAGACACAAAAATCGAGACAGAGAAAGGGAGACAGTGGATAAATTTCAATTATAGAGAAGTCATCTGTGAAGGGCCCTATGCAGGGAGGATAATACCTTTGAGATACAGGCTACTGTAGTTTCAGTGTGTGGGGTTTTAAAGCATTGTAAATAAAAAACACAGAGATTTGCCCTCACACTGCAGAGTATTAGCCACAAAAAGCAATATGAGAAGGAATATGTCTCTCATGCAAACAGAGAGACAATTGAGCTCTCACCTCATCAGAGATCTGTGATCCAAATGTCACCCAGGTGCCTGAAAAGGGAAGAGAGACAGAAGCGTTTGGTTTGTCCGGGGGTTAAAACAGAGATGAATATTTTTCTGTCTTCAAACCGACTCACCTAACCCGAGGCAGGAAACACGTAGGCCTGACTTCCCTAGGTTCCTGTGGAAAAAAGAAAAAGAGTCTGTGTAATGTGTGGCTATTTAAGATACATCTGCACATCCAATCATAGCTGAGATTCATACTATATGCTCATGTATGGGAGTAACATGCAAAGAGCAGAATAATCCTCGATGATGAGCAAACATGGTTACCTGATACATAGATAGATAGAGAAATAGAGAAATTGGAGAAATTCAGAGATTGAGATCTCCAGGCAAAGACAGAAAAATACATTTATATGGCAGCTTTGGGTAACCTATTGAATGCTATACTAGTTCCATTTTGTAGGCAAATAAAACTTCATCATTATTTCTTATTTATTTAATCTTAATACATGTAAAAATGTACTGTATACTGTAATATACACTGAGGTAGTGCTTTATGTATTTCACAGTAATGGTTTGAAGGGTCATTTGGGATAAAATCTGCAAGTCGGAGTGAAGGATGGCAATCAGTTAAAATATAATCTCTGGTTTTTGACCAGTTTAACCAGTTCTTGTGTTGTGCATAAAGTAGCGAATATATTTGTCAAAATTACTGATGAGACAGGAACATACAGTACATGCAAAACTTAAAATACTGGAAACTAAAAGAAAAAACACAAATAATAAAATAATTAAAATATAATAAAGAGGATGTAAATATGACACAAGGTAAAAACACTGCAGCTTATTGTAACTTCTTTCCACTGTGTTCCTGGGTGTTAATGCTTCCTCCACTACATCTGCTAAGTGAAAATCTTTCTCGCCTATGGTTAAATCGCTGCCTGTGTCTAATTATTTCTGAACAACTGACCTTTTATCTGTCATATGTTAACAGTTCAGTGTATTACACCAGGTCAGTGAAACAGCTGGAGGAAACGGAGCTCAGCTCAGATAGAGTCGAGGCAGAACCTACTTTGGCCTGTACAGTAAATGGCTCAAAATGTTCCATGAGCGAAAGAGGAGTCCATTACCCAACATGCCATGTCTGATTATCCAGACAGCTGAATTTTGAAGGGCGAGCAGAGGGAAGCAGAGAGCTGCATTTCCGACCACAGGAGCATATACAGCTGAGCATGATGTGTGCTTCATGCTCGCTCTCCCCCATTCTAATTAGCCGGGGAGCCAGCTGGAGAGGCAACAGAACTGCAGTGCAACTCAATGCTCGCTGTCTTTTCATCTCCAGCGCCTCTCCTCTCTCCGCCTGTCTGCGTCGGCCACAAACAGCCAAATGCAAAAAGACAGACTGTCAGAGCATTTAGACTCATTGGAACGAGTCCTGCTTTTATTTTCTCCGGTCTATTTTAATGTCTGACCTGAAGCTATTTTTATTTTTCTGCATATGTAAGCATTTACCTCCCTCTGCTCGTGTGTGCGATGCAGGGGTGTCACTGTGGACATGAAACGCACACTGCTTGTGTCATTACTTTAAAGTCTGTCAAAATAGCACACAGGTAGAAGGCCATGGATGCTATACAAAGGGAAAAGGCTTGATGTAGTCCTTGCATGGCAATCTGGCATTAGTTCACCGTTTGTCAACCAATGACAGCTCTGCCTGGTCTCACACACTGACAGTCACTTTGAACACTGGGAGTAAATATAAATGAGGCACATGGGATAATCAGACACACACATCAGAGACTTCTTCTAAAGCTTTTTTCTAGTTCTAGTTATTTAATTTTTTTTTTTCATTTGTTTTGTTTTGCTTTAGTGGTATTTTTTTTTATGACATGCATCGAATTGTACCTTTTTGCCTCAACTTCACTCAGGGGTAGTTAAAAGGAAATTTGACAAGGCTGGACAAGTAATAGCATCCCAAAAATATTCCCTGCTAGCTTTACTCAGCTTCACAACAAAATGAAAAAGGCTTGAAACGAATCAAAAATAGAAACATCAGCCAAATCACCCAACTCACTCAGCACCCGCACGGTAACTAACATGCTGTCTCTCTCATGCTGAAAGACATGTCACAAAAACATCCTATTCAGAGGTTTGTGGTGTTTAATATTTCGAACGCTTTGTGCATTTTAGGAAAAAGATTTTGTATGACAAGCTTCTTATTTCACTTTGTGCTAAATGGACTAATTATGTGGAAAAACGTCCAACTGAGTTACACAAAAATCCACATTCTTTCAATACTTTTCTTTAAAACAACAAGATTCTGTGTGACGTGCAAAACATGACTCGGCAATAGGAGAATGTTAGACATCTATTAGCATGCTTTTCTTTTTCAGCAAACTTAAACTCCAGATTCTGTCTAAAGGTGGAAAATAAGTGCTTGAGGCTGACGATAATGTTTGGCTAGCACATCGTGACAGGAGTAAATGAGAAACCAGCCTGTGTTATTGTGTGAATTCTGGGATTATTGTGGCACATAAAATACAATATATATATAAATATATATATATATGTTTGTTTCTAGGCAGTGGAGGATGTTTTTGTGTGTGACAACTGGCTGCCCCCTCCCTGCTCTCAACTCTACCGCTCTCTGCAGTGCTGCAGTCTGCTAAATTACTATCAGTGAGTCTAGAGAGACACATGCTCCCTCTTTCCTTACTCTTTCTTACAAACACACACTATCACATACACACATGCATTTACACAAACACTCTGCCTATATTTCATTTCAATTTGGAGGACATTATGGAAACACTGACTATATCTATACTGTGCGAGTGTCGAAAGGGCCAGTTGATGCTTTCGTGTAAATATTCACGCTTGAAGGGAATCTCAGTCAAACACACATCTACATATGGTCATGCATGAATGCACTCGTGAACAAAGCATCCACAAACACAGATGGCTCACTGTAGCCTTTATAAGTAGGGCTCCGTGTTTGCTTGTCTATTTTTTCTCACGCCATAAATCATGAAGTACAAACGAGGTGATTAAGGGGACTCGGCTGTTTCATACATTAATAGCAATGGGGAGGAAGGCAGCACACAGGTGCTCTGTCATGGTGTAGTCAGCATTTTAGCCTGTGCTGACATTTACTGTTAGTTTTCGCCTGAGATGAGAGGAAGACACTCTTTACAGCTGGTTAGGTGCAAATGATGGATTTTTTTTTTTTCTGCAGTTGTCATAAAATGCCACACACATGCTGAGCAGGCTCTTCTCCACAGGGAAGTACACCTGTTTATTAATAACACTCACCTAAGTGTGTGTGTGTGTGTGTGTGTGTGTGTGCACGCTTTTACATGCATTTGAGGACAATCTGTGGGAAGATGGTGGACTGTCTGTTCTTTATTTATAAATGCTGTACAGTCTGGTGGTGGTCTTCTGTCATGGGATGGATTTTTGATTTCAGGTTTGGACATTTATTTTGGCCTTTAAGTTCCTGTGTGTCGCCTACGTGATTCTAGACAGATTTATGTTTCATCATGAGAATTAGTTTCGCCTGTGTTTCATTAGGTCCTGAATGTATTTATACCCCCTCTGTTCATTTGTTTGGGTTGGAGCATTAACTTATGAATGCCGTTACGTGAAGTGTGTGCTCGTCTATTGGAACAGAGTTTTGTTTAGTATGCCGAGCGGCGAGTTTTTGCCCTGACGCCGAGTGGTGAGTGTTGTGTGTTTGCCTGTCCGTGCCGAGAGGTGTTTTTTTTTTTTTTAAGGACAGAGGAACTGTGTGTGTACCTGAGCCCTGGTGAGTCCAGGTGAAATAAAGAACTGTTGTGTCCTGCATTTGGGTCCTACGCCTCTCCTTCACCTTTCATACCACCACTTCATAACAGCTTCAAAGGGTCTGTTCACCCAAATTTTAAGTACCCTGGTCTGGTGGTTAGTCACCTCACTGGTCTTTCTGTGTGGAGTTTTCATGTTCTCCCTGTGTCGGTGTGGGTTTACTCCAGGTACTCCTGTTTTCTCCCACAGCCCAAAGAAATGGGAGTGTGGGTGTTGGGTTGATTGGTGACTCTAAATTTCCTGTAGGTGTGAATGTGAGCGTTTGTCTCTATGTGTCACCCCGTGAGAGACTGTGATCTTCTTGTCCACTGTTACCTGGGATTGGTTCCAGCCCTCCAAGTGACCCTGATATTGGACTAAGCAGTATAGAGAGTGGATGGATGGATATTATCTCACCCATACGGCATTTCCTGCTTCCCCCTCAATACAATGGACGTGGATGATTTTTTTATTTACAGAGCTCACATCACTGACAAATTACAGTTTTTAAAAAAAAAATCAACACTGACTTCTCTTTTATATAATCATTGTCCTTGTTCATCTGGATAATCTATAAACCTTTCCAAGGGGTTCTTTCTTCTATTGAAAGTAGTTTCACTGAAAAACAAGATTATCCAGAGTATTCAGGGATGCTGTTTCTGTTGCCGCTGGGTTAAAAAAAAAAACAAAACATCTATTCACTGCAGTGCACACCTTGAAAAAACTTTCAAAGAGAAAAACACACACAAGTAAAAACTGAAACTATCTACACGAAATGAGAAAGCATAAGTGAAAACATCCTTTTTTGTGGGGTCTGGTTTTTTAACGCTGAGGGACAAGAACCCAGTGCCATTCTGACAGTGTACTAATTCCTGCTTTGGCTATTATTAACAAACAGAGTTTTCATGTAACGTGATTTGTTTAATTCAGTCATTTTAAAACAGTTAGGAAAGTAGGTCTGTCCTCATTAAAAAATACACATGCTGTGAGCGAAGCAAATGGAAAAAAAGACAGATCCACTCACACATACAGACACACAAATTCAGCGGCCCTCTTCCGATGCTGCATATTAGCTGTTATTAGTGGTCGTGACTGTCCTTTTAGCTCAAACTGCATGTAATGAATTGGCCCAACTCAAAGATTACACCAAAACCGTGACCCTTTACTGTGTCTGTTTTTCTATGTTGGGCCTGAACATGAGTATTTGCTGATTGTGTTTTGAAATGAGTGGAAAATGTGTCTTGAAGGTCACGTAATACAAAAATCTCTACCTAATTTGAATTTTGACACATTGCAACAAGTTTATTAATGAACTTCACTGTTTGAAAAGGTCATTGCACTGCGCTGCTACCTGCTGACCTGTTTTAAGTCTGTTAATCTGACTGACATCGTGCCACAGTTTGCATGGTTTCTCTTGTTTCTCCTAATTGAAATTATATCAAATTAAGTAGTGAACATCTGCTGAAATGCTGAAATTACTTTTACAGTTTACACATTTAAACATCTGGTGGACATTGTAAGGTCATCTGGAATTGGTTGAACATCCCACGTTGTCATAAACATTTCTCCATTTTTTTCCTCAGTGACATTATTTCTAAACGCAAGTAAATAGGAGTTCAAATACGACAACACATTAATACACAATTGTTTTTTTTATTATGTAATGGTATAAATACCAACAGACCAACAGACTTTGAGATTCTACCAGGCCCTGTGGAGACTCTTTTTCATCAGGTTCTTTCTGCTCTTATATAACGACACGTAGTGATGAGTTTGTTTCTGCTGGAAGACAATATCAAGCTTTGACTTTGACTTTGACTAGACAGCCTATTCAGAGGACGTGACGTGGCTTTTCTGGCCCTGATTACGCTGCTCACAGTTCAGAATGAGCCTGCTGATTGCTGCTGCCATCGCACCCATCCCCAGGCAAATATTGACGACTGTAAGCTTCATCAAACAACCCTGGCTCCACAGTCACTTCACATTTTGAAAACATTAAGTTAATGGCTTTATGTACTTTTCTGTGTACAAGTTTTAGAATCCCTTAAAGATTTCCAACATGCAGCTGCGCATATATTAAAAGTCTAAACTACCGTTCAGTTCCATTATTTATAATTTCAGCATTCAGTACCCTGTTAATATATATTCATAGGTGTCAAAATAACTAAGCAGCCTGATTTTTGCAGGTTAGCAGCCAAAATCAGATCGTGTTTATGAACTAAACTGAAATCAAGCAAGCAAAGCTGCAGTGTGACTTTGTCTAAAACTTGTTGCAGAACCGCAAAGTGATGTCTCTAATCTGTTCAGTGAACTGGAGACTCAACAAAAATCCAGTGAGAGACGAGCTGAAGGTCAAGGTTGTTGCAGTATGCTGTCTGGTTTTCCTCCCTGCTATCCGAAGCATTAGTTTCTAAAGATTATTAATCACCATAACAACATGAGGCCAAATTACCTAATAATCACTTAATTATTATTCATGACTCCACTCCAGTTAAATACACTATGTTCTCCATAGGGTTTTATGGAGGGAATAGTCATCTGGATGTTTTGTACACAGTTTTACAAAAATATTTTCACATATTGTAAAACCACATTACTTACTGTAAATAGTCTCAGATTAAAAGAACAACTAAAACTGTGAAGTTGCTGAGCCCACAGTGCGTGTAAAAGGGTAACTGTAACAACGGGCAGACTGTGAGAGTGATAAGACTTGGGCTTGATCACTATCTCATAGCACTCAATGACCACAGTCCATCTGTAAATAGACAGGGCTGTTGATCAGTACCAATGACTCCTGCGAGTTCAGGCCTTTAGAACTCACTGTTCAAGTGTAATCTGTTAGAGAGCAGCACCTCTGAATGTCAGGACACTTCAAATCTCCATACAAATGCAAATACATGAACCTTGTTCTAGAGCTAAACGTGCAACTGAATATTCAACATCATCATTATTATTACTATTATTATTACCGTATTTTTACTTGTGGCTGGACTGGAACTGGTCTGTTACAGTATTTCTTCATTCCTCTTTAAAGGTACAATGTGTAGTTTATATCGGGTCCTATTAGCAGAAATGGAATATAGTATGGCCCTGTGATGGACTGGTGACCTGTCCCTCCCTTGCCTTTCACCCAAAGAGAGCTGGGATAGGCTCCAGCAGATCCCTGTGACCCTAAATAGGAATAAGCAGGTGTAGATAATGGATGGATGGAACATAGTGTTCATAAATATATTTTCATTAGTGTGTAATTACCAGAAAATACTGACTGTTGCATTTTCTTAAACTTAGAATGAGCCTTTTAAATCTACATAGGGAGCGGGTCTCCTTCCACAGAGGCAGCCATGTTGTGCTGCCATGTTTCTACAGTAGCCCCGAATGGACAAACCAGACACCGTTCCCACTGTACCCAGGGGAGTGGGGTATGAGGGGTGCTCAAAAGGAATCTCACCACTAGATACCAATAAATCTTTCACATTTTACACACTGCACCTTGAACTTTAAATAAAACAAGCTATAACAAGGTGAGCGTGAAAGTCGATACCATTAATATTTGACTTCCTTTTCTGTATGTCATAGGTGTGAATATTTTATATAGGGTTTGGCTTCCTTTCCTATGCTCTTCCTTGCACTCATGCATTGAGATAACAGCCTGTCACTGACACAATGTGCCCTGCGGCCAATAGCTTACACAAACCCCATGAGAACTGTCCAACACTGGCTGATAAATCTATGCTGGAGCTGCACCTGACCTGCTTACCAGGTTTGCAGTTGGTGAACAGACTCGGTCGGGTTACCACAGAAATAGCCAAATTGCTGAGTGACCCAACTTTGGCCAAGTCACTTCTGTACTCACCCCTGCACAGGCCCCAGAAAAGACTATTACACACACACACACACACACACACACACACACATAAAAGTGCAATTTAAAGGCGATTTGTCAGAAAGTGAGAGACTCTGATCAAAGAAAGGAGCTAAAAAGTGAGGGTCAAACAGACAGAGCTGGGGCAGACAGGGGCTCAGGGGAGTGCTAACTGACAGTGATGGATAGTCAGGTTAATGGGGGGGTGGGTGTTTAAAAACACGAAGTCAAACAGCGGTAACGATAGGAGCCTTTTGGATAAGAGAAAACAGGCGGGATTGAATTCAATTGCAGCTCTTCACTTTGGCTTTTTTGTGTTATTCATTTGACCTCAATCATTGTCATGTCATCGCCAACACTGACTCTGTGTAAGGACACACAGACTCATTTGTACAGATGCTGACATGTTTTTCTTGTACTTTCCTGTTTCTTCCTGACCTCGGTCTGATTGTGACAAGAGTGTAAAGAGGACGTGGAGAATGTGAGACCACTGTGCTGCCGCAGACAGACGCTGTGGCCGGGTGGTGTGGCTTTGAGCGGACTTTGCTGCAGAAGGGGCCGATAAGCAACAGCAGTGCTGGCAGATTAGGGAATAAGACAGACAAAAACTAAAGGCAATGCCTGGGGTGTTGCCACTGGCAACTGGAGCTGGCCATATGCTGTATAGACTTATTGTGCTGCTGCATCCCCCTTTAGTGACACTTTTCCAAAGACAGCACAGCAACCAGAACAATCCTAACCAATCAGAAGTATGTATGCAATTCTCCAGGAAGAAAAAAAAAACAGTAGCTGAGATATCCCGGTTTCGTCCTGTGCCTCATTCCTTTTTTAAACATCCTATTAAATGAAAGCTAAATTGACTGAGGAGAATTGTAGCAATTCAATCAACCTGATTAACAGGAAAACAGGTCATTAAAACTCCTCCTAGTTAAAGGATCCTACGGTCAAAATGAGGAAAACAGATGGCACGAAGTTAAGCTCTTATAGATTATGAGTGGTGCGATGTTAAGTGCATGCTGTGTGTTTTTATATGCTTGCTTATAAAAAGTATGCGTTATTTTCCACATCCCCTCTGTGAGTGGAGGCTGCCACAGCTGTCCTTGGCAAACTCAAGCTCTAATCCATCAAGGTGAGCTGTATCTGATTCTGTGCCAAACACTAAACGATTAAAAAAAACAAAACACAAATGACATTCTGTTCTTGCTGTTTATCTGCTCTGTTTTATTTTTCCACATTATGACTCAGACCTGGTGTGCGCAACAATGGGTTTCGGCACACGAGATACTCTGCTGCATCACTATTTTATGAAAATTAAATGCTTTTAAGAGCTCCAAGAAAAGCTGGGTGTCCTTGGGTGAATTTAGGAAAGCTGTTATTGGAGGGAGGCTTTTTATTAATCTGTGCTGTGCACTGAGCAAGAGGCCAGGGTGAAATCTGCATAAAACACACAGGGCAATAGCAAATGCTCCTATATGCGTGCTGCCTGTTATACTCTGATAACATTATGGCAGTTTGGTATGGATTATATAAGCACTTCTGCATCCATCAACGTTTGAAAAGTAAATGTCATATTTTTCATAATGCCAGTGGAATCACTGCTGTATGTGCACTCCCTGAGGTGCTTTCAGCTTTGCTAATGGATATGGAGGCAGTCTGCACATTATATTATGGAATGCATGGTGGTGACAGTCTAAGATAACCTCACATCACCTTGGAACTCAACAAAGAGAGAGATAGAAATAGAACTAAAGAAAACCTGACTGGTAGAGCTTCATTATGGTAGAAGGCCCAGTCACATCTTGTGCCTCCTTGTTTGAGGTGGAGGATGCTCCCAGTCTGAGAGAACCACTGATGCCCAACATGGGTACGGTCATAATGTTTGGCTCACGGGTGCAATCTGGAGGTCAAAAGCCCGTAATAATCAGATAATAATCGGACCTATCTGTGAGTCTGAGCCCTGTGGTGTGAATCAACCCTCTACCCTTGAAGCTCCAGCTCCTCATCTCCTCAGGGGGCCCACACTCACCTGTACTTCATATTGGTGTGGCGCCCAATGGCCTCCTTCATGTGGGCATGGCCCTGTGGAGTCTGACGGGACCCGGGCCCTTCCCTGGTCTTGACGGAGCCTTGGGAGATGTAGTTGCCATTACTCCCTTGTCCACTACCACCTCCTCCTCCTCCACTTCCTCCTCCACCAGTACCTCCGCCACCACCTCCTCCTCCCCCTCCTCCTCCACCACCTCCCCCTACTCCTCCACTGCTTCCTCCAGGAGGTGGAGCGGTGCGAAGGCCACAAAGCCGGTCCTCACTGCGACTCTTGAGGTTGTGCTCAGTGCAGGCAAAAGACACCTGCATCCTGACCCTGGTTTCCGGTGTCTCTTATTTTGAGATTTTAGGGGGGGAAGGGAGGAATGGAAGGTGTTGAGAGAGGCCTTTTTAGGAAGTCACACAAACAATAATGTCTGCAAATTGTTATTGGTGCTGCTTGACACTGTTTCCCTTGGCGTGCTGCTGTGGCAAAGCAGCGATGCTCATGCAAAGTGCTCAGACAGGGCAGGTCAGAGATTTTGGCTGAGAGTTGGAGGGAGCAGGCAAGAGTCCAGCCTCTAACATGACACACACGGAGTCGCCGTCTGCTCTGTCTCCTGTCTGTTGATGAAAACCTGGCAAAAGGCTCTTAGAGTTTTCTCACTCACAAGATGCATCAGGGCTGCACTCCAAAAACCATCAGGAAGCTTGTAAGCACTCAGACGGATTTGGGGATGTGGCAATTCATGGGAAGCCCCCACCAAAAAAAAAAACCTCAGTGCAATAGATGCCTCCCTCGAGAGTGTCAGTCGCTCGGCCTTTTCCCCCACATACATGCACAGACGCGTATGGCTTAAGTTGGCTGGTAAAGCACCCTCCAGCTTGCTGTCCTCTCTTCAGCTGAGGTGAGTTGTGTCGGTCTTGAGCCGAGGAGCTCCGGAGTGTGCCGCAGCAATGACACAATCACAGTCACACACATCCTCGCACCTCGCGTCGAAATAAGGCATATTTTTGTTAATCTTTTTGACGCAAGGTTGGGTCAGCGAAAACCGGCTCGGTCGCTCCAATTTACATTTCCGAACAGGGCGTTTAGACTTGATAGGGTGCGAATTCACACAGTCAGAGCGCACCGATGCATCATCGCCCTGCTGCCTCACGCAGCATCAAATTGATGCAACAGAGAAAGAGGGAGGAGGCGGGGGGGGGGGGGGGGGAGAGAGGCAGCAATAAATTCAAGAGCAAACACAGGACCGGGATCTGTTACCTTCAGCGCGTAAAGTCTTCCACATACCGGCGGCTGCAGCAGCTGTGCAGGGCTCCCGTTATTCGACTGAATTTCACGGTGCGTGGATTTGAAAAAAACGCCGGTACACTGGTCCCTAAATCAGCTGCAGCAGACATTTCGATGCCGCCTCTCGGCGCTCCCTCAGCATCGTTTGTCATTCGGTGTTTTTTTTTTATTTTTTTATTTCTTGTTTTCTTTTTTCTTCCTTATTTTCACAGGATCCAAAAATGTTCACGACACACAAGCAGTGTGGGGGTTTGCAAGATGCTCTCTCCCTCTCACTCTCTCTCTCTCTCTCTCTGCATTTTTTATTTCACCAGTCACATTACATTAGTGGATCCTTTCCACATTATTGGATTTTGATGGATATTTTGAACGCAACAGTTTTTCTATATACTGGCACACTAAACGCCTGATTTCACACTAATTATTCTCATTATAATTTTCACACAAAGCTCAATTTTCACACATGACTCTGCTTTACTTTTCCATATGCCTTGATCTCTGTCTTTCTACCCCACCCTCGTTTCCATGTGCAAAACATGGTCCCGCTGTGTCTGTATATGGCCAGAAATGATACAAAACATTGCAGCAGCATCTCAAAGAGCAGATTCATGGCTTCTAAGCCACATCACATCATAACAAAACACAGTATGACATATCATATGATACTGCAGCACATCATGTCATGTTAAAATCACACTGATGTGTCCTTTTGGTGGCCAGGCAATAATAACAGTCCCTTTAAGGCCGTGTTTACAGTCTAAACTGTGGTGCCTGATCTTTAGAGAAGACCGGCAATCCAAAAAGTTTCAGCCAGTGCTCAGTGTTTGCTCTGCAATGTGAGCTTCTCACAGCAGGATAATCTGCAAAACAGCTCATCATGCAACTAAAAAATGCAGCCACACACACATATACAGACATTCATCATTTCTGTCAGTTTGTTCTCACGTCGAATGAAATCTTGCTTTAGAGCAAATCTGCAGTCCCAGGATGAGCCCGGAGCAGATTGCGTGGCGTTCAGCTGGCAGCAGAATGTAACTTTGGGTTGCTAATCAGCTCTTTTTGAAGAGCTATTCAATACAAGTCAGGACAGGGGGAAGTTTCCAGCTGTATAGGCAGAAGGAAAATGTGAGCACCACCCAGTGTGACATTTCAAAGGAGGTTTAATGATCTTCTGTCCTGTTAACACACAGTGAGCACAGATATTTGGATGTGGCAGGCACAGCCAGTTTTCCAAGAATCACCTTTGCACTCTGACTAAATCTTCATCCACACAGAGGATTAACCTTCACCTTCATCCTGAATAATGTCCACCATCTGCGTCAGTTTAAGCAGCAGTGACACTGACTTATCTGACCCAACACTTCATATTGCACTGAAAGTGATGGCTCAGGATGGCTTCACTTCAGCTTCCACTCTGAAGCTTTGTACTGACACACAACAAAACTGAGCATGTCTTTGGACGCTGTCCGTATATTCACACGTCTGTAAACAAGAAATTAGGAGAGAGATGAATCTCTTAGGTTATACAACACGTGAAATATTAAGTATTTCCTACAACATCTCACACTCAACACCAGCACCGCACTATAAAAGACCATGTCTCCATTCTAGATGTGACTTTTTTGCAGTGTCCTGTCATGAAGCTATCTGCAACTGATGTGACTGTGTTTTCATTAAAAACAATTTGTAGTGAAAACTGCTAGAAACAGCTGTGTGTGTAAATGTTGAATGTACACAGTGGGGACATTGTAATTTTTCTGCAGAGATGCTAAAAGGGCGTTTGGATTTTCTTAAACTAAAGCGCACAAAGAAAGGATGCTGAGAGCTGTTTTTGTGGCGTACCTGTAGGTTAGAAAAGCTCAAGGTGTTTATCCTGCCTGAAACTGCGACACTATAGTTTTCCCTCAGACATCTTGTTTTTTCTCGAGTCGCATTTAAACGATCCAGCTTCACATCAAGTTTGTCAAAAACGGGGCTGTCAAAGAACAGTTATTAAAGGCTTTTAGCAGAATCGCTTTTCACTTTGAACCCGTCAGAATTTAGAGTCCGTCTGACAAACTGTCATATATTTAGATGCAACTAACCTTTAAGCTTTATTTTATGAAAAGACACGATTATCCATTCAGCCTCTGTCATCTGTTTGTCACAATCTGAATATCTGTCTCCCTGGCTGCACTTAAGAGATCAGTGCATGTGGAAAACAGTTGTTTCCAGCAAATTAGAGAGCCTGCCAAGGTTAGTTGTTGTGTTGAAGGTGTTCACTGTCAGTCATGAGGAAGCTTGTATCTGGTGCATCATAATAGAAATTTGCCAACACTGTCATCACACACACATGCTATAAAGCCTATAGACACTTCTGCCATTAGACATAAAAGATTAAATGTATTGAGAAATGTACAAGAGCTTGTTTTGATTGAATTATACTCTGGAATGATTAATCTGTTTCAGTTATCAGATACATGCTACAAGTAAATGCTTCAATAAAGTAAATTCTAGGTTGGAGAGTAAATGAGGTACATGTTCTCAAATTACATGCATGCAGATTTTGTTTATTTCTGGTTTTGAGCCACAGGGCCGACTTCTCTTCACACCAGGCTGACGCTGCCACCTACAGGCAACTTTATTGGCCTTTTAATGACCGTGTGAGTCTGTCTGTTACTGCATATCAAATAAAATGCCCCGTGGTGCCATGACAGTGAGTGGCATTCGGCATGTCATTGGTGCTCTTACATGCACAACAAATCGACAACAATAAAATATGCTGTTTTGTATCTTATGTATCGTTTACATTTTTGAGTGACAATGAACATATAATGAGCTTTTCATCCCAGAAATAGCTATTTTCAGCTGAGGGATGCAAGCACAGTAACAACCAACTGCCTGTCCCCTGCTGTCAAATCACGCATCATTAACCCTAAACTTCTGCCCCGCTGATGTTGACCCCATCGGTCTGCCTTTTGGAGGTTGAAAACAGACAATGGTTGATGTACCCAAGCCCCATGACATTAACATTAGTGATCCTGAACAACCAGATGTTTCTGCAGTCCAGCTACATTTATTCAGCACTACTGTGCTTTAAAATCTCATCAAACGCCTGATATTTCTTTCTAGGTCACTGCTGGAAATAAAAATGCAAATATACTTTTTTTTTTTTTTTTATACCCCTAAATAATGTCTCCACTCGCTGCCTTCATTTGCAGTCCTCTTCAAACACTCAACTATATTCATGCATTAGTAATATATTAGAAAAATATTAATCATGCTATTTAAATGAACCATCCATGGATGGCTGAGTGCTCAGGATGGTCTCATGTTCTCGCTCCGCACCATCTAAATGTTTAGTTTGTCCTGTGGTTTGTTCTTCTTAAGAAAAGCCAGAATATGAAAAGTCTACAGATTCTGCAGGTTTATCAGTTTTATATACGCATTTGTCTGTTTTTTCATATGATCTCTTTAATGTGCAGGTTTAATAAATAAAGTGTTTCATTTTAACATCATTTTTGAAAGGTTTTTAACATTTGGAGAAAGTCTTTTCCCCCGCTTTCTGTCTCCCACCTTCTAACCTGTATATCATTGCAGAGCGTTCAGCCTCACACTCAGCCAGAGAGAGGCCACATTCTCTCAGGTAGAGCTCCAGTCGGCGTCGCTCCACCAGCCTGTGCGCCGCCTCCAGGATCTGAGAAGCCAGGGCCTCTGACTCAGTCCTCTGGTCCGGGGACTTGCTGCTCCGGGCTCCAGATTTAGTCGCAATACTCCCGGAGGAGGACGATGCCTTGGGTTTCTTAGTGATGCCATAGAGGTCTTCCACTGAATATTTCCCACCCTTACCTCCTCCACTACCACCACGGCTGGCAAACATTGCTATCTGGAATGACAATCTAGAACTGATAAAAAAAAAAAAAAGTTCTTCCCTTTTGCTCTGTTTTACCTGCTACATCTACTTTAGGAGAAAGCAGCTCCTGAGTTAGAAACAAAACAAGGCAGTGCTATTTTGATAGAGACTGGTGGATCAGACAGCAGACTGGCGGAAAAGAACTTAAAGGCATCAGTAAAATATCAAAAGGTCTTGATTGCTCCTTTGTGGAGTCTAAATCCAAAATAAAACAAAGTCAGTCCTAACATGTCAGCAGCAACACCCAGTCACAAACAATGACTCCTGCTGATGTGAGGTGCTTCTTTGAGTAAAAATGAATAGGAAACGCAATCAGGAGCTTTCTCTCTTTATCTCTCTGAGGGATTTGTGTTGAAGCCCCACCAGCTTACATTTGTTCAGATTAAGAGAGCGCCCGGATGAAGTATCTGTTCTTGTGTGACTGCCATATATAATTTGAATCAGAGGAGGATGTGAGAGTCCAGCTCTTTGACCTCTGAACAATAATAACATTTTTTTTTTCACCTACATGAACAATTTATTGTTGGATCTGCATGAGGCAATGTCATCATAACTAACCTCCTCAATGCCTTCCAGCTCCTGTTGGCTCAATCAAAGGCAGAGCAGCAGCCTCCCAAAGCCTGGCACCAGCTTCAAGCCAGTGCATGAGTGCCATTGTCGGGGTCTGGGTTAATGCACGAGCCAAAAGTCCCAGTGCCCGTTTCTCACACAAACCATAACAAAGCAAAGAATGTATGAACATCTTTCTGCTGCATGGAGGGGAATGTAAAATCTCTTACTGCTTTAGAAAGGGAAAGGACTTCATCATCTCAAATGAAGACAGACAAACAGACAGGAGGTTGCAGTTTAGAAATATGATGACTCAGTCCTAAGACCAGTACTGGAAACCAAATGCTGAAAAACATTAACTTCTGCCCCACCACATAAAAACAGATTGTTATTTAGATTCTCCAACACAGATTTATGTTTCATTTAGTTAGTGACAAATGTTTGCACACACGTTACATATAGTAGGTTAAAAGTTGGATACATTGGATAAAGAAAAATATATCAGTGATTGAACGAATTAATGGAAATGCCCCAGTGCACAAAGGTCAAGCACACTGACTGACTCCATTTATCCATGTGTTTAACTGCTTCTGGTCCATCATCTTCCAGCTGTCACGGTGCAATGTTCCTAAACTACAGCCTTTCCTGTCTTTGCTGCAGTGGCTTTTAGAAGCAGAGCTCATCTGGGATTAAACTGCTGTAATCGCTCTTTCTATTGACGATAATCACACAGGCAGCTGGTGGAGGTCAGTCTTGATCTTTGGTGTAAATTACAATTGTGCAAACTTGTGGGTTTTCAGACCAGGGATATCTCCACCAGTTCTAAGTGCTGGGTTTATTATGATATGAAGTAGTATACAAAAAATATATGTCTGCATTTGTGTGACTGATCCTGGTCTCCATATTGTATAACTGCCAGGGCTACAACAGGAGAGTTTAGTTTTAGTAATCTGTTGCGTAACCGTCCAAAGATAGATTTAGAAAGACTGACAATATAGTAAGTAAGGAATATAGAGCACAAAACCTGACTGAGTCAAGCTATTTTTGCCATCGTGTACATAATGTACAGTTAGAGAAAAGGAGGGTTGGCAAGATCAGTTGTTAGTGAGAGAAGTGGATCTGCTGCAGATGGAGACAAAAAAAACGTACCTTTTTTTAATCCAAAATCATGCCAACACTGTTTAGGATCCTCATGGACTCATTGTTACTCAAACATAAGCCTAATTACACACCACTGCACCAAAGCCAGATTTATTTGACTGTACCTTAATGCAGAGGAAATTTGCAGCTCCCTGTCTTATAAAATACCTGAATGTTTTACTATAAAATTTATTATTCCAGTATAAAATAATATGGCATTTTACATTTATTTTATTACTAATGACACTGTCCAACTAATTTGAAGCCTTCATTACATATAATTCTTGCACAGTCCCTAAAAACAGATGGTACCTTAAATGCACTTTTCTTTCCCCTCTCACTGGCAGAAAGATTGTAATTAAATATTTCATTTTACACAAGTCCTTCCTGAATTTTATGAGACTATCGCACTAAAATGTTTTCATGTATTTCCCCAGATTAACATTTACTGCTATGAGACATTGCTTTGGTGTGTTGGCAATATTATGTACATGTTGTTGAGGCGGGGAAGCAGAGTTCTTATTGTTGTTATTGCTTTGTGTTGTGTGTTTACTGTTTCTGTAACTGGTGTGGAAAGGTGAAAATATACATAATGAGCCATTTCACCTCTTCCCCAGGGAGGAAAAGTTTTGCATGTATAAAAAGGCAAAGAATTCATTCAAACAAACAAGTTTGATTTTTTTCATAGTGACTTTCAAGCAGATGGTTTCATTTTAACTTCAATGTTCGAACGAAATGTATAAGGGAAAATACAGTCAGTGTGTGTATGTATGTGTGTGTGTGTGTTTGTGAATTCATATTTGCGCTCGCTCTGAAAATACCACCCTCTGACTCCGCTCAGGCCTTCATCTGTGACTGTCCAAGCAAAACATGACTCTGCTTTTCTGCCACACCCTCCCATGACCGCTAGGGGGCGACACAGCAGCACAGGTGAATAAAATCTTTTTTAAAAAAACAGCCATTTACTGTGTGTCTCATTTCAAGTTACCATGCAGGAACCACGACCAGCTCAAATTCCTCGCTGTGTCAGGGAGACAGACATGGTCATCAATAGTTTAAATGTTGTTTAAAACTATAGAATGAAACACCTTCATACCGCAGATACAGGATCAGCCCCCTGTTCGACATATTTTGTAAATAAGAACCAGAACATTTCACCCAGGCTGTTGTCTCTCCTCTCGTGTCATGAGGGGGTGATGGTGCATGCTGCAAGGCGTGCTGTGGGGTTTGGAGAGCTCACTGTGCGTGCACACTGACAGACGAAATTACAATAAGAGTGAACTGTTGTGCTGTGCCCCTGACACTCAGACAGCAGGTTTTCCGATGATGAAGTTGTATTAATGTCTCTTGTGCTTAGTTAATGTGATCCCTGTTTGCAACCACGTCCTTTGTCTAAACTGGGTTTCACTTCCACTAACTTTATTTTCTCCTAACGAGCCTGTGTCACCGGTTGTAAGTCATAATAAATGAATACTGATTATTTTCTGTTAGAATAAACAGAGGGCACACTTTCTGCTCACTAGAGGGCGCACACAACACAATCAATAACCTACTGTCAGTGTTGTTATCCAGTCTTTTCTGGGTTTATTGTGTATTTGGAGAGGGCGCTATATTTTAACTGTGCTCAGTTGGAGAGTATGCTCAGGGTTGATTACAGTTAGTCTACTTTATTTCTGTAATCTGATTACATTCAATACTGCACAGACACACTTTGTAAACCTTGTTTTATTGTCTCCAGATGCCTGTTAAATCATAACCATATGGTTCCTTCCTCAAATTTCTAAGTGGGGCTCAGCACATGGGGAACAAAGGTGCAGGGGCCCAGGAAGAAACCCACACACACACACACACACACACACACATCTACAGGAACTGTTTCAACCTGTTTGGATAAATGAGAGTACATCAGAAGCGTTGATTATACTGCAAAAACATGACCACTCACGTTTAGCATTGACACTGTGAGCAAACTGTGTTTTTTAGGGTCAAGTTGTGACACATCTACAGGGGAGCCGTCTGTGTGTGCTCTTGTTTTTCTATTGCGGTGGGGACCACCACCTGACATATCACTCACATCGTGGGGACTGGTTTTCCCCATGGGGACCATGTCTCTGGTTTTCTGATTTTCCAGACATTTGTGTTTCGCACAGTGCCCTTAGTGGTCGTGGACAGTATTGCAATTGTGTGAATTTGCACTGGTGGGGCCCATTTTCCTGACAAAGTGTTAAAATGTGCATATGAGAAAACTATATTTAATGAAAATGATCATTGCGCACTTTATATGAAAAATCTTTTCATGATATGAAATGATTTTGCATAAAATCAACAAGGGGACCTATGTAATCACTATAATGTCATTTTAAAGACCACAAATTTTAAAATTACAAATAAAAAAAAATTATATATATAGTGGATGTATCTATGTAATTGTTAAATTTACCTAAATCAGCAATTAACATTTAAAATAACATGATGATTATATAATTATATATAAATAATATTTTTATCAAAAATCCTCAATCACCCAGCCAAGTTACTCCCATACCTAGGGCTGTGGGACTGAGGTGGTTGGAGGCTGAAGTAGAACAGCTGCGGCTTCTGTGTCGTGCTGGCTGTGCCAACAGGTTAGGACGGACTTATGTATAGACTACATTCAAAATTATGAATTATTTTGGCATTTTTATAGCTGACACTTTGTGATACAACTTTTAATATACAGCACAAGCACAGACCCATATCATGTATCATTTTCCATTATACTTGAGACTTATGTCCTATGTCCCCTCCACTCCCCCCAGTGTCAAAAGACCAAAAGACTGTTGCCTGACAGTATTTTTTGCCTCGGAAGAAAGTCAAAGCCTGGAGCAGAGTGAGACAGAGGAGCTGGTGGAAAATTCTGAGGAGCAGAGAAGATACAGCCGGCAAAGGTGTAACAGTGACAGCGCTTTGAAAGGCACAACGAGGTGGATGCACAGTACAGTGCACTGCAGGTGGTGTATTCATAGCATGTCCGGTACAATTTATGCATGAAAAATTCAACTGGGCAGGAGAAACATTTGTCAAAAAAATGATCCTTTTCCATCTTATGATTTGCTATTCAGTGTAGAATATTAAAAAGTACACAGCAGTTAGAAGAAAATGAATGCATTTCAATAAGCTATGGGTGTGTTGTGTAGGTGAAATATGATGAGCTGTGATGCCACCAAGCAACAGATGAACTCAGCCATAAAGCTGTTCAGACATCCAACAGTCCCTTTGCAAGTATCTAGACCTGCCATGTCTCTCCAGCTCAGCTGCTCTATCCAATCTGACAGCGGTTCTGGAAGATGGCCAGCAGCCTGAGTACAAAGCCCTCTTCATGGAGATCTTCACCTGCATTCCCAAAACCAAAGAGGACCTCAGTGAGAACAGGCGGCCAGTCAGGGCTGTGATTCACAGGGTTCTGCCCAAGGATTGCATTATTCTTCATCCTGGGACTTGTATTCATTTGTGTTTGTGAAAGATGCTGAGGAGAAACTTTGACGTTGCTTTGCTATAAAAATATCCATGGGCTGCAGATGAAACAGACACAATCTGTCCCTGTGTGTCTTAGACATACTGCAGTCCTCTTATCTGCTGTCATGTTGATGCACCTATGTTTCTGTCATTCAGCACTGTTCCTTTTATTCTGTCCTTATCCAAAAGTAAGTGTGTATATAGCACAATATAAACAGCTGACAGCTGAATGATTGCATTCTAAAGTTCAGCAACATCTCATCAGAAAGCTATTTATTGTAAAAAGTTCTGGTATATGTATACATCTATAACTAAGTATATACATCTATCTGGTAGATGTATATAGTTTTATTAATATGTCAGATAGATCTGTTGATTGAAAGTGAATTTCAGTGACTAGCTTGACTTCTAAATTTACTAGTATTGTCCATTTAAAACAGTATTCAGTATCTTATTCGTGACTACTTTCTTGGGAAAGAAATGCACTCACTGAATGTTGTTTGTATGCTGACATAGACTCCCCTCTAAAAGTATTGAAAAGTGAAACCAATTCGTTTATTGTTGCTGTAGACTGAAAACATTTGATATCAAAAGATGGATACGAGACAAGAGATCAGCATTTCAGCTTGTATTTCCAGGTACATACATCTGGATGTGATACACAACTTAGAAGATTGCACCTTTTGTTTGAACCAACCCATTTTTCATGTGAGCAAAAGTCTTGGAACATGTGACTGACAGATGTGCTGTGTTGCTGTGTTGTTGTGTCATTGACCATTCAAACAGTAAATAGTGCTGAATGTCTATGCTCAGTTTCAGATTTGTGTTTTGCCTGTGCAGACTGCATTTATAGTTAGAAATATAACCAACATGAAAACCACAGAGCTGCTATATATGTTTATTTCCATGTTAGTATTACAGCTTAGGTTGTATCTCAGGAAAGAATCCATAACAGCTATGCATTTCTAAAGAATGAAACAAAGTTTCTCCTTATATATTTTTCAGAAGTTTAGGGAGGATTTAATGTTATTGTTTCTTTGTTGATAAATATTAGGCACAGATAAGTCACAGTAAGTTAGTGTAATTAAATTAAAAGTTGTGTTTTCTGTGTATATTTTCTCTGCTGGTAACTGTACTGTATTGCTGCAAAAGGCATCATTGTATGATCATTGTTGACCTCTGTGAAGACTAACATGTTTTTGCTTGCAACTAACTATTAAATGCTAGTGAGTATTCTGTGTCCAGTGTCTGAATTAATAATGCTGCAGAAATGTCGTATTTTATTGGACCAGATGTATTTTATTAGACCAGTGGTATTCTATTGGACCAGTCAAATTTGATATTATTGGACCAGTCAAATTTGATAAGACCAGTCTGGCCCAATTGTATTTTATTTCATAAGTTGTATTTTCTTTGACCAGTTGCATTTTATTAGACCAGTTTTATTTTATTGGACCAATTGTCTTTTATTTGACCAGTCGCATTTTATTTGACCAGTCGTATTTTTCAGTCCAGTCGTATTTTTCTGAGATCATTCGAGTTTTTCAGAGTCCAGTCATATTTTTCTGAGACCAGTCGTATTTTATTGGACCAGATGTATTTTTCAGAGTTCAGTCATGTTTTTCAGAGTCCAATAGTATTTATCTGAGACCAGTCATATTTTATTGGAAGAGATGTATTTTTCAGAGTCCAGTCATGTTTTTCTGAGACCAGTTGTATTTTATTTGACCAGATGTATTTTTCTGAGTTCAGTCGTGTTTTTCTGAGACCAGTTGTATTTTATTCGACCAGTCATATTTTATTGGACCAGTTGTATTTTTCTGAGATCAGTCATATTTTTCTGAGACCAGTCGTACCAGAGACGAAATGTATTTTTCCCACACCAGACATATTTTTAAGGACTAGATGTGTGTTTCAGGACAATGTATTTTTCAGACACCAGACGTATTTTTCAGTGATCAAGTGTATTTTTCACTACCCGACGTATTTTCAGGACAAGACGCTTTTTTCAGAGACCTGACGTATTCTTCAAGACCAGATGTATTTTTCAGCAGCAGACATTTTTGTCAGAGACCAGTTATATTTTTCTTGTCCAGATGTACTTTTCTGACATCAGACATATTTATCAGAGGCCAGTTGTGGTTTTCTTGACAAGACATATTTTTCAGGACCAGATGTATTTTTCAGAGATTATCAATCAAATTAAGAATAACAAATATAAAAGTGAAGCAACAGCAAATAAATATGCAAAATAAAAAATTACATTTACACTACATAGTCAAATTACATTTTGGAAATAATGTTAAACATGTCTCAATTAAGAATCTTAACTGGTACAGAGGCCAGAGAAGTCAACCATTATTTTTATGACCTATATAATAAACATTATATAGGTAATATGGGGCAAACATTAAAATATATAATATACAACATTAATGTAATACTATACAGAACCAATTGTATTTTGGACAAAAGATTAATGCTGGAAGTTTGGATCAGGTGACTCTGTGCTAATACAATGCATTATTAACCTTTCAATCCAACATAGGTTATGTAGATGCTTGTCATGAGAAATGTGGTCCAGAAGACATACATAAGATGTCTGGTCCCCTGCAGGGGCCAAAAGTCAGGTATGGTACTCATGGGGCAGCAGAAGTCAGGTTAAAAATTTGTGGTGAATGTTTCCATTTTTTGAGTCATTTTCAGTATGGAAAAAATTAAACAAGAATTTGGCAGTTAAAATCACATTTCTAAGCCATTCAGAACGGGTCGATCCCACGAGGACTGTCCCAGTCATGGGGCCCCACCATGTATTAAAAACAGGTATTTATGTGTGTATGTGTGTATGTGTGAACAGAACAGAAGGCCTGGTTAATCTGTAAGCCTGCTGTGAGAGGGGCTGCATTAAAAAGTGACTGAATACAGTTTATGTTTTACATTTAGGACAAACCAACTGTTCTCAGTACAACAACCTACATGTCTGATTGTTTATTTAAAGATTCTGTGTTTACTGTAAACATTTACAAAAGTAGCTCATTTAGACTCTTGGTTCCCACACTATAATTTATATTCAGAAAAAGAACCAGCAACCTCAGTAAACGTCAACAGCTATGACCACAAAACAAATACAAAGATCAGACTCCACTGTGATCATGAGACGCCACCTTAGATGTTTTATGCTGACGTTGTTAGGAAGTTTCCCCCATATCTCTCCATATCAAAGATCATCAAACTTTGATTAAATTAAACCTAAAAAAATGCCTGGTGGTCAGTACAAAAGGGCTTTGTTTCTTAGTTTGTGACGGGACGGCTTTTAGAGGCTTCACATTTTTCGGCTGATGGTAAAGATTTGCAGGGTTCAGAGGTGAGGAGGAGTTGGGTTGAGTTAGAACACGAAGGTGAGACCTGTGTGAAGGCTTCAGCATCAGAAACATATTTAACATGGGATGTTTGCCATTTCTAACCACGGTCTTTTCCAGTTCCACCACAGACACACACACGCACACACACACACACACACACACACAATCTATTTGGTCACACACAGCCTTTCTGCTTCTTTTTTCTTGGACTTTTTCAGCAATTTGATAGTTTTCCTCTGCTTTTATTTCCACCCTTCTAGCATAGTCCTAGATGCAGATGGATTGAGTTTCAGAGTATGAGGTGATTCACATGAAGAGCATAAGAAGCAAGAAGGTCACACTTCTTTCATTTCGTCACAGAAGGGCAACAAGCACATCTTAGTGGAGCAGAAAACAAAAGGACGCCAAGGGGGAGATGGATGGTTGCCGTGTATGTGCTGAAAGATGAGACACAGAAAGAACCTGAAAACCCCTTGGAAGGAACCAGTCACTCATCCTGGGGGTGTTAATGTTCCTGTTCATCCTACTAACACCTGCATCGAACACACGATCTGCTCTTTGAAGCCCGATGAAGGAGAAGCGGATACCAGCTATAGTTGTGACTTACGGCCCTTTTTACAGTCATAATATGTAGTGGCGGACTATTTGGCTTTATGAATAATCCATTTTTATGAGCAAACAGATGCACGAGAGAGCAGGATGAATCCATACGTGTAGCTGTGGCCAGATATATTTTTCATTTGGAATTAAGACACGTCAAATTAATTGAGATTAACCTAAAAATAAAATAATTGTGAAGTTGACATCCTGGAAGTAGATAATATAATAATATTTGAAAACTTTACTACAACAAACAATACCAACACTGAGGAGACAGCAGGGGCCTGTCAATTAAATGTTTACATTGATTAAGTGGATTAGGCTCATGATGACAAATACAAGACTAATTCCACGTCAAACTGTACTGCAGCATGACAGCATAATTAAATTCTTACAACCTTTATTTGACCAGGTGGATCAGCTAAGAACAAATTCTTATTTACTGTTCTGGCCTGGCACAGGCCTCTGCAAAGTCAACAGACATGTTGTAGAACAGCGGGGACCGACAACTTTCCAAGTGTTAGATCTAATACGAGACAGAGTGAAAGCTCTCTGTCGAGCAACGTTCCTCCCGTCTTTCACCACAATCACGCTGCGTGCACAGGTGAAAAATAATCTTAGCTGGCAGCACCGTGGATTTGCACATAAAAACTGGGCATTCTGATCAAATAGTCTGCGAGTCATCTCTGGGAGGAAATGTGGGACCTGAAGAACAGGGAGTGGGGTCCAGGAGTCCTAAATCTGTCCATGTTCAAGCTTCAGCTGTTGATAAAATTTCAGATTAAAAACTGAAGTCAGTCAGAAATGTGAAAAAACTTTAATGTTAAAGGGGCATTCCACCAAGTTTACCCACAAGGTTCTGTTGACTTTTTCCATTCAAGGAAGAAATTAACTAATTTCTGTGTTGTCTGACCATGTCGGAAAGCAAACGTTGAACCTGAGTGAGAGTGAAACAACAGTCATTCAAATATGGGAATGATGGTGCACACTTTCTGTCTATCCTTTGTTGTGCAAAGACTAAAAATAGAGTGTTTAAGAGAAGCTCAAACCCTGCTCATTTTCTCACGTCCACACACAGCCAACCACTGAAAATTACATCAACTGTTGGATGCAGCCCCCTCAAATTCCAGCATCAGATATTATGTGTGTGTGTGTGTGTGTGTGTGTGTGTAAGATGGGTCTAGAGGGAGGTTTCCAACGTTTCAGGAGATAACGCTAACGATGTCATTGGGGTTATCTTGACTAGAACATTAGACATGAGACTCAGTGTTTAACAGAAAGCCTGCATTACAACTGGGAGATGCAAACTTTTAAAAAAAAGGACATTTAGGAGGCAGAGAGGTGTATGAATTGAGTTGCATTATGGGAACTGTACAATGCAGTGTTTAGAGGCTTTAATTCAGGACATTTCAGCTCCAGAGTGAAACCATTTCAAATCATCTCAGTCCCTGCCCCCCTTTGCTTTCAAGCATACCTGTCCCACTGGTTGACCCCATCCACCCACAGACTCTCTCTCTCTCTCTCTCCACACTTGAATGCACACAGGAATGCAAGAGGAATGACACAATACAACCAAATGCTAAAACCTGGTCGGCCTGGTCTATTCTCTGCTTAACAGCAGCCTTAATGAATGGCCATTCAGATACACAGAGCTGAGCATAGATTTTTCTTTACGATGCAGTAGGGTCAGAGGTCACTGAAAGCACTGACAGAGGTAGAAACCAGATAAAGGCCCATTTCTCTGTTTCAAACCCTGAATCACACCAACAGAGATTCATGCACACTAAAACACTCGGTTGGGTTAAAAAACAAACACCCTTACAAGAAATGTTACTCATTGTTATTTATCTGCACTACATGGAAGCTCCGCTTTCATAGGTCTGTACTTTGTGGGCCACATGAGAACAGTAGAACAAGAAGAATGAGTCAGTAACACAGAGATAATCAAAGTACATTAATCAATGAACCTAACCACTTCTTAAAGCCCTTGCAGCTTAGCCTGGTTATGGGTAGCTCTAGAGATAGGAGACAGAAAAGAAAATTGTGTGTGTGTGTGTGTGTGAGCGAGAGAGTTTGAGTGTATGCTGTGCTATAAGCTGCTCTCAGCCCGAGGCACAGGAGAAGAAAAGAACATCTCTTCATGATTAAAAGGGGTGAGGACCAGGAAGGGAAACATAGGAGAGGACAAGCTTCAAGTCCTCGAGGGTAAAGGCTCTCTGGAGAAACAGAAGGCAAGAGGAAAGACTGTGAGATGGCAATGTGGGGGAAATGCAGCAGGAGTGAGACTCAATTCTCACCCCTATGGTCTCCTATTTCTTTCTCATTATTAAAAATGGGGCGATGGGATAGATGAGAGGCATGCTTTCAAAAAGAACCACAAAGAAGATGGAAAATATACCCACTTATATGCTTTACTTGCACATTTCTGCTATGATCTTAGACAGCTCAGGCAGGGGATTATCTAACCAAGGATAAAAACGAGATGGCCAAGAATCATTCATTTTGTTTGCATCTATGAGCAGTGAAATAAACCCAACAAGAGAAGAAAAAGGATCAAGTAAATCCAAAAGCATCAGTGTGTTTTGGCCATGGTGGAGCGTCTTTGTTGTGTTCCTCCAATTTCCTTCAAATTCAGGACAGAGGCCACTAGAGCTGCTGGGACATAACACCCTGGTATCAGATGGGAAACAGGTAAAGTATGTGGGTTTTTATTTCCAGGCCAGACAGGGACTTCTTATGAGGGCTACAAGATGACTTCCACATGTATTTGGGCAGTTTTCATGCACTACTTGAACTAAGAATTACTTTGATGAGACTGAAAATCTTTTAGAGGCCATCTGAGAAATGAGTCCTTGATGTTAAACTGTGCTATGTGTATTTATTATGAATCCCAAATACAGATCAGCCTACAAACAGCAGCGTATTGAAAACATACTGTATCTATTTTATATTTCAAAGTCGACTTAATTGAGATCTTCAACATGAAGACCACTTTTCCCATAATCTTCAAAAGGAATCCCTCAGGCTCTTGCATGGCATCACCGGTGTGTCTGACTGTGGTCTAACAAAAAATTATATTAGGAAAAAGAATGGCTGATTTGATGGTATAACATCCATGTGGAGATAGCACAGCCACTGCAACATTGCAGCTATTACATTATAATTTTCAGTGTGCATTAACCATATTTGAATGTATGTTATTCATCACTTCAAACTGCACTTGAAACCTCTAGAAAATGATCACATATTAAAATGTAAATGTCTGAACTATTAGCAAAAAATATATTTTTTTTGCTGAAAAAAAAAAATCGTCTGCTGATCAATAAAAAAAAAACAATACAAAACCTATATATATATATATTTTTTTACTATGGCATAAAGTGAAAACCGTTTAGAAAAGGAACACTATGCATTTTGTATTCATCCCAGTTGTTTGTATGAAAGTTAGTTGTTTAAGCTCCATTTTTCTTGATTCACTGCAGCTACCTGGGGACAATTATACATGACCTACATGTCAAAAAGGCCGGTATTATCCTCCAAGAGATTCAAAGTCTTTGAACAATACTTTGATATTTGAACTCCAGTCTGTTATTGTTATGAGTGTGGCTCCTCTGCTCATCGTCATAAATGAAGAAACGTTTTTTTGGGGTTTTTTTTGTGCAGCTTTGGGCTACGCATCCGGCATGTGATGAGGGAAAATAATACACTCGGAATAAAATGTGAGGGTGTGCTGCTGCTAATCAAAAAGCATCTCCACAGTGTGGTTAGCTTTTTATTCAGACAGCTATGGGTACTGCGGGCAACAAGCTATTTCTGTTAGCTGTGAACTATCTGGTAAGACTAATTTTTGTGTAGCTTTGGGCCAGAAACTACACAACCAGGTTATTATGAACGTAAAAAATATAAAAGAAAAATTAATTTCAAAGTCAAAGTAAAAAAGTTAAAGTTTGTCTAAATGAGACAAAACGGAATCAACGATGAGAGAGTTCTGCTTTATAAAAATTGGCATTTAAAATCACAACGATGACTGAACGGCACCAGAAGGTCGGAAGAAAATACAGAATATGAGAATTAAAAATGTATCAGGAAATTTCAGGTTATATGAGTTACAACAGATTTGAGGCCAGATTGCATCCTAACTGTCTACATTGAAAACCAATTCTACAGTATGATCTGGTCTCTGAGTCCACTTGGTCCTTTGTTCAGTCTGATTAGAATAACACTGAGCTGCCAGCAGAAACACAGGCAGGACAAATAACAACACTCCAAGAAAAACACATGAAGTTAAGATTAGTTAAGATTACAAATCACTCTGAAATGACAAAAGTGCTGATATGTCTCTGTATCTCTCTGCTCCTTATACATTTCTGAGCTGGTGAGGGGAGAGTCAGACTGAGGAAGATGAGAGAACTCTGATTAGGACAAGTACAGTGCTCTCCAAAGTCTGCAGTTCACATCACACCTGAGTAAAGAGGAGGTCATGATGAAATAAAAAAAAAAAAAAAGAAGCAAAATCCAACAGTTTAAAATATTCAGTCTTGAAGTGAAAAGTGTCTTGTTCGGTAATGAAATCCAAATGGACTCAATGGCAAGACACTCAGAGTGAAAGCAGATCTCGTTCATAATTACACAATAACACGAAAATTGACTCCTTGGATTGGCAATGACATTTCTTTTAGTCTCCTTTGGTGGTTACATTTTACGGGGACAACAACCCTGTCAAATGCCAGTTTTCATAATAACATGATACTGCTGAAATATTGTAAACTCTGCTATGTCTCTCCTCTTGGCTGGTAGGTATAAAAATATTGACCACAAACTGTAAAAATGAGACAGTCTGCACAATATCTGCTTCATCCTCTGGTCACTGTGGGTGAGAGGGACTCGCCAATGTCTGGATGACTTTCTCATCCTGATGGGAAAGTCATCTTTAGTTGCTGATTTTTAATCTTCTTTTCATGAATAAATTCTGCCACTCTCTGAGTCCATCTTCAAAGTGGGTCACAGAGAGAATCCAGAGTGCTCTCGGTGCAGGGGTGCACGAGTGCACTGCTGTTCACGTCCAGGTTAGGAGACAGGTATCCTAGAAGGTCACGGTTGCTGTGCTCTTGTTCCGAAAGGTCATTGTCTGGATGCTGGAAAGGATTTTTCTCTGATGTCCAGCCAAAGTAACTCCCATGTGCAGCAGGTCCCTGAACACAAACGACAGGGGAAAAAACTAATTAAATAAAAGTAATATTCACTCAAGTCTTTGCTTTCAAGGTCTCTATAGCCTTTCATACTTTCAGTCCTGACATTAAAACATTTAGAATTTCACATGTTGCATCTTTACTACTTATATTGACAGACAACGTCACCTCAATCACACTGCAACTCTCCATCGTCTCTGGGCCGTGTGTGAGCTCTAAACTAACACTGAAACAACACACAGCTACCCAAGAAACATTTAATAGCAACTGTCCAACTGACCCGTTTCAATTCAGCCACCATGTCACACACACCGTCTTCTATAGTCTTCTATATTCACATAAACCTCCTTAAATTAAAGCTGAGACTTGAAACTTTAACATAGTACACATTATTTTGTTCCAATTCAATATTCAGAAGCACGGGGTCTAAAGAAAAAAAAGGTCTACCTGTCCAAGCACAGCCTGGACTGTAAATTCAAAGTGAACTGTGAAAGTAAGTTCATCTACTTGCAACTGCCACTACTAAAAGCAAGGCTATCTGTCTGATCCAGTGGCCAAGAGGCGTGAAGTGAAAGTAAATATTAAGTTAAACAGAAACTGGAGACAGAAACTGACTGTGTGGTGATCTGAGCCAGCTGGTCCACAGAGTTGAAGCCAGCCTGCAGGAAGCTGTCTTCATAGCGCTCCATCTTAATGGCCCTCAGCCACTCTCCCACCGAGGCACACGACGAGAGGGATGAAGGTGCACGCTGATCCAGCAGGGGGTAGGACGGCCTGGGGGGAACAGAGTAGAGAAACAAAGAAGCGACTTACACACGCTGTCACCAGAACATTAGTGAGGAGCTTATATGTGTCCTGCAGCAACATTCCTGCCGACAAGCTGAGGTATCATCTAAGCTGAGTGACTGACAGGGACAAACAATGGGATTTGTCAGGGTGGAGTGTCCTCTGCTGTAAGCTACCAGCTGACAGGCAGAATGTGGAGGAAGGGAAATGGGCACAGCAAGTGGTTGACAAGTCACTGCAGGACACAAAGGTGGTACATAAAACGGGGCAGTAGGAGGAGGTCCGACTGTCGGAGCTCTAAATGGACACCAAGAAAGAGACATTATGAAAGCACAGACCTGGTTCCTCCTTCAAGCTGTGCATTTGCTGCCATTGTGGTTTATCAAACGGGGTTTTCTGTTAGTCACTTAGACAAATATGCATTCTCACCCTGCTCCCTCTTGAGCCACTATTTTCAGTGACGCAGGGTTGCGGATCAGCTTGTCTAGAGCGCTGACCAGGTCTGCGAAGCGAGGACGCGCCGAGCGGTCCTTCTGCCAGCAGTCCAACATTAGCTGGTGCAGGTGGGTGGGGCAGTCAGGTGGCGGGGGGAGCCGGTAGTCCTGCTCTATGGCATTGATTACCTGATAGGAAGAAAAAAAGATCAAACTGATGGATTAACTGAATCGTAATTGAATCAATACCGAGATGCTTGAAGGGCTAAAAGATTAGCAGAGGTTCCGACATAAAGGGCAAGTAAACCAACCACAAGATAAAAATATTAGAAAATCCTGAACCTAAACCACCACAAGGACACAATGATTTTCTGAGGGACTTTTTTTTTTTAAGAATACAAATGCTACATTTATTACACTAATATTTTTGAAAAGCCTGAATTTGTGCTATGCTTATCAAAAACTTAAATATCCTTCACAAAAATTTCCCACCGGGGCCTTTTGCTCAAACTCACATCCTGGTTGCTCATGTCCCAGTACGGCCTCTCTCCAAAAGACATGACCTCCCACATAACAATGCCATAGCTCCACACATCTGAGGCTGAGGTAAACTTTCTGAAGGCTATCGCCTCCGGTGCTGTCCAGCGGATTGGGATTTTACCTCCCTGCACAGAGAAGAAAACAGTCAATTCTGCAAAACCTTACAAAAACATGGCCAGATAGAGCTTTGACAAAGAAAGTATGATAGTAATTTAATGAAGCAAAACCATGGACTTTCACTACACTAATACAGTATGGTGTTGGAATAATTAAAAATGGTTGAATATCATACAATTTGTGTTAAAACATTATTGGTTGACTTTCATTCACACACAGATCTATGAATACCATGCTGGAGAATGAATTTAATAATAGTGTCTCTTCATATGAAGAGGACTGTCATCTCACCAGAGAGCTGGTGTAGGTTGGGTCAGAGGAGTTCTCCTGCAGGAAGCGTGACAAGCCGAAGTCAGACACCTTGCACACCAGGTTACTGTTGATCAGGATGTTGCGGGCAGCCAGGTCTCGGTGGACGTAGCTCATCTCTGCCAGGTACTTCATGCCTGAGGCAATGCCACGCAGCATACCCACCAGCTGGATGGGCGTGAACTGGCTGTCGTTCAGCTATAGAAGGAGAGAACACTTCAGTTTGTGGGTGAGCAAAGACAGTGGTGTGTTTGGATGAAATAATGGGGCGTTTTTTGCACAGTATCTCAGACTGACCCTCAGGAATGAGTCCAGAGCTCCGTTCTCCATATACTCAGTGAGGATCATGACTGGACAACTGGCCGTGATGATCCCCTCCAGGTGGATGATGTTGGGGTGCTGGAACTGGCCCATGATGGACGCCTCAGAGAGGAAGTCCCGTCTCTGCTTTTCGGTGTAGCCTCCTTTTAGTGTCTTTATTGCTACGTAGTTTTCCTTTTTCCCAGGAATCCTCAGCCGTCCTCGACACACTTCCCCAAACTCTCCTGTGGCGCAGACACATGAACACACATCAGAGCTGTTTTCACCACATTAAGAGGGCGGCTGTTCACTCTGACAAACCACAGCTTGCTTGGAGCTAGTAGTGCCCTTTGGTTTGAATGAGGACTACTAACACTGCTAACATATTTATCAGTTAATTGCTTTATATACGCAGCAATATCGAATTTAAGGACAACGGTTTTAAATGTCACAGAATCCATTTAACTTAGTAAATTAGATATATTTTTAATAATGTTATTTCAAAAAAGGACAATCGGCAAGGCTACAGGAAAACATTCACTCTGTTAGTCTGCAGGAATAGTTAAGCAGTGCAAAGTTCACACATTTACGAATAATGGGAAAAGCATACAGCTGGAGCTTACCAGCACCAATAACCTCCTCAATCTTGACAAAGGAAACATCGATTTCCTTGGCAAACTCACGCACCGCCTCATTAGGGTCCTCGTAGGTGAAGGGGTCGATATAAACCTTGACCCCTTTAAGAGAAAGACAAACAGAGCCGTGGGAAAGGAAAAAAAGAAATGTTAACAGAACGAAGTGCAGCAATGCATCCAGTCACATTAAAAATGGTTTTCTTGACATGAATGAGTCGTAAATTCTGGTTGAGGTTTGACGTGCACGTCTGTGATCTGTTACCTTGGCCAACAAGGTACTGGCTGTTTTTGTCACTCAGCTCTGGATCCTTTATTTGACTGTGTCTGCTGCAGGTAGAAAAAAAAGTTTGGGATAAATAAACATTAGGAAGGAACCGCAGTTTTATGAAGAGTGTTTTTATTTATTTTTTTGGAAAACATTCCTAATGCTTTATCAATGTGATGAAAATCAGTAATCTTCCAATAACAATAGCCTCCATGACTAAAATACAAAATCCAAAAAAAGAACGCTGTTTGGCAATACTTTGCTATTACTTCAAGGACACTGTTCCAAAAAACACAACCATCATTTTACTTTTTTTTTTTTTTTTTTTTTTTTTTACATAAAAAAAAAAAAAAAAAAAACTGTGACATGGCTTTTGTTGGCCTTACCTAATCTCAAATGCACAATTCATGATGGTTTGTGGTAACAGTGAATGCCAGAGCCAAACCCTATGGTTTTGCTTTTTGACACAAGCGGCTCCATTATGATTCTGCTGGTGCAAACTCATTCCTGCAAGACTCTAACAACCCTACAGCTACTGGATCCCTGCCTTCCTTCATTTCTCTCCCTCTCCCACCTCATAAGCCTAAAATAGCAATAATGCACCACCCTCAGTTAGTGGCAGATCTGGGCTTCAGCCACTGGTTTGTATGTGCATAGGGGTGTGTGTGTGTGTGTGTGTGTGTGTGTGTGTGCGCGTGTGCATGTGTGTCACAAGGTCACAGCTATTGTTCTCCTGTCCTGTGGAAACAGGGTTGGGACGCCTGCATCCTGTCTCTCCCTGCCCTCTACCTCTATCGCCATCTCTCTCAATTTCTCTCTCTCTTTCACACACACACACACACACACACGCACACACACGCACACACACACAGACAACACTCTCTCTCTTTCTCCCTCTGATGGCATCCAACATTATTTACTCAAACAATGAAGCCTAAGGAAAATGTTCTAATGAGCAGGATAACTTTTAGCTGTGCAAGCAAAAGACATCATGAGCATTGCTTTGTGTGTGAACTGTCTCACAGAGGACAAATGGTGTGGGTAACAGAGTGCAAATCTAGTGTTGATAAGTTATGACTTGTATAAACAGAAGAACAAAGTGGTACAAAGCTGTAAAATTGGGGTCACGGTTGTTATTGGTTTTCAATTTTCCCATTTTTTTTCCCCATTTCTGGTTATTGTGTTTGGTTCTTTCCCCTCTAAATCTAAATTTTTTATCTGTCTTCCCTTGTTCTCACCGTATGCAGTAGGCGGCCACAAACACGAAAGTGACGAGCAGCAGCATCCCGACAGCGATAAGGATGCCAGGTATCAAGAATTGCGAGGCAGAGTTATGTCCTGAGAGAGGAGACAAACACAAGGGACAGAGAGGAAAGAAAAGGAGACAAACAGATGGACAGATAGTTAATGTAATGACAAAAAAATGCAGCAGGACTGTAGTAAAGAAGGAAAGAGGAAACAAAGGACTATGAACACAGGCAACAGATTCATAACACTGTACTGATTGTGCAGAAAAGAATTTGATAAATAAAATGAAGAAAATATGTTAAAGAAAAAATCTGCACGTGAAAGTCCTTCTTCAAGAATAAACAATCTTTTCCTTACCATCAGGCAGGGTGTGGAAGGCGTTTACTCGACTGAAGCTTCCATAACCGGCTCCGGTGCGCACCCGAACCTGCACTTCGTACTGGGTGGCTCTGCGGAGGTTGGTCAGCACAGCCTGGTTTTTGTTGCTCTCTGTGTAGTGGCACTGATCCTCACTACGTCGATCCTACCAAGTGCAAACAGAATTAGCTGGACTGGAAGTGAGTTATGTCTAGTCCAAATTACAGTAAATTACAAACTCATTGCTCATTGTCTTAACCACAGGCATGGCGGCTTACATACACATGCTGCAGCAGTGAAACAAAGTCTTAGAAATTAGACGGCCATGTCTTGAGCTGATATACTGTTGATTATAATTTTGTTTTCAACATATTTGTGCTTGCTTTGCACGATATTTTTAGACAATTCCTGCATGAGGAATTCCACATTAACTTACTTTATATTTTTTTGGGCAAAAGGTTTTCAGGAATGGTACACATAAAAGTAAAATAATGACATCTGAACACTATATGACCTTTACAGCAAAACCTCTGGTGCTGTCAGGGAGCTCTTACCTTCTCACAGTAGCGCAGCTGATAGTGCAGGATGGTGTAGTGTGGCTGAGCTGGGACTGGCCAGTACAGAGTCAGGCTGCTCTCTGTGGAGTCACTCTGCCGAATTTCAGACACCAGCGATGGCACTGCACAGACAGCCGGAGAATTATAAATACACCATGAAATTCTGGCTATTTATATCTTTCTAACTCCTACTATCCACCTCTTACCGTCATGGCTTGTGGTGATGTTGACACTTTCGCTGGCAGGGTCCTTGCCGCTGGACTGAGACACACCGTTGAGCGCCTGAATAGTGAAGGTATATGTGGTGTGAGGCAGCAGGCCCCACACCTCCACTCTGCGACCCTGCAGGCCGTGCTGGGCAGGCTGGTAGCTGACACTGTCTCCGCAGGGGAGGCACGGTCCTTTGGTTGATCTGCATACAGAACACTTGACAGCATAGCTCAGGTCTGCTCTGCCGCCGTTGTCCAGAGGCTCGTTCCACTCCAGGCTGAGCGTCGTGTCATTGATCTGGGTGACGATGCTGCGTGGGGCTGATGGAGGTTCTATAGTGAGGAAAAAGTTCAACTGATTTAGGATTCCTTTTTTTTATAAATACGGGAAATGAATGCCGTAATAGCAAACTATCCTGCTAAACAGAAACAGTCTGGAAAATACACTTTATACAAAATGTTGGTTGTAGCTTTATATGTAACATATAACAAGTGATATAACAAGGTTAAATGTTTCCCTTAACCGTAGTGCTGTGAGAGCAGCTGTTGCCAGGTGTTGCAGTTGTTGAAACTTGTGTGAGTCAGTGGAGCCATTGTAACGTTAGACATACAATTAAATACATTCAGAAAGCACTAGCAGTCTTCTCCCAAACACTGTCAAATTATTCAGCCATAAATGTCACATTTCATTTTGTCGCTCAACCCTCATGCAATCACAGTGTATAAAATCAAATCCATTTGTGATCCCCTTTGTGTCATTTTACTGCTGCTTTACCTTTACGAAACCCACAAACACCATTTATGTTGTTCTGTACGTGCTGGAGACATTTTACTGGGTCTGCACATGTAGTCTCAAAGAAGAACAATGTTCCTGCAGTGGCTCCGCATCACAGCAGAAGCTTATGTGTTGCAGAATTTAACTGGTGAAATTACGTTTGTCTAAAACTGGATGATAATGATCACCGTCTGAAAATTGTAAGAAAATAGCTATTGCCTGAAGCCAAGCATAACTAAACAGCAATACCACTCAGCCACTGCGAATGACTTTCTGTTCCTGCCAAGGAGACAGAGCTTTGTCACTGAGCCTGCAGCTAACTTAAGTGTTAATAGCGTTCTCATTAGAAACCCAAGTGGGGCAACATCACAGACAATCTGGGTGCGTATGAATTCCGAATTCAACATTTGGGAATGGGGATTTTTCAGACGTGGTGCATTTTAGGATTTAACAATCTGAATCCACTTTATTATTTTTAGAGGAGAAAGGCTGCATCCTTTAGAGATGGCACAACCTGCTGGCAGTTTTGCATGCAAAGTGAAAATATAAGTGATGGGCAGAATTGCACAAGCTATCCAGAAAAAAAAACAGAAAATGTAATAAGAATGGTCTAATTTAGTGATTCATAATTAAGACATGGCCTTTGTTATTATAGTTATCAGTAATAATAAAATTGGTGGATGTAAAGACTAGTTGCTAGCACACCTGCACAGAAAAGAAAAGTGTCAGCAGCTCCAACACTGAGTTTCAAATGATTTCACATCCTCTTGTAAGTCATTCCAAGAGAATACACCTAATTAAAAAGTCCCTCCCATTCACACATCCAACATGTGGCTGAATTAACATTCCTGAATCTGCATGGAGGTGTCACTCGAGACCATCAATGCCTACTTCATTTTAGAGAGAAAGCCCAACCCCCAACAACCTGTAACAAAAGGCATGCATCTCAATACCCAGCACTGCCATAAAGGACACAAAGCAGATTGGAGGAGCCTGGCTAAATTACAGCAAAGGAAAAGAGAAACAGAGCCAGGGGATGGTAAAAACAAAGTGAAGACGAGCAGGTGAAAGTAAAGGGTGAGAAACGACGAGTAGATGCTCGTGCAGTTCGGCGCCTCTGCATTTGCATGTAGATTTGTGCATAAGTGCTGTCGTATGCATACTTACTGGTGCATGGGGTGTCGGGAGCGTCAGATTCTGCACGTAGGAATCCAGAGCGACACGTACACACTGACGCCCCCCTGATGGTGGTGTGGCTGAATCCAGGGCAGCCTGTGCATTGTCCCTGTGTGCCCGACTTGAACTGACCCACAGGACAGGCTGAGGACGACAGGACAGGAGCACAGATAAAGCCAAAATTATCATGCTATTATTCTGTGTATTATCTGTGAAGAATACAGAATATTGCACAACATCTTCACACCAACTGTGTCCCAGAGAGACCTGGGTCAAACTGAATTTACAATTGCAAATCTGTTTTCAGGGCACTAAAGTGCCAGATGGTTGCAGATTGACAGCCTCAACCATGTACTAAAAGCTGTAAAGTGACAACAATGAACGCAATGAATCTGATTGTAATAGTCAGTTTAGTGAGTAAACCTGTCTGTCATTTGCCTTCTGCTGGACTGTAAACTGACTAATGAGACTAAACATGTGGAGGTCCTTACAAAGAAGCATTTTTCACTTATTGATCAAAAAACAGACTGTTCTCTGGTTTCAGCTTCTTAATCAAAAATGAGTAACTGATAAAAGTCACTATTTTCCCCTTGTCCGAACCCATTCTCCTCTCAGCCTCACATGAGCACTATACACACCAAATTCAACACGCACAGCAACACTTGCGCTACACATGAATGTGTAATGAGCTGTCACCTTGTAACGGTCACCAGAACCTGCAGTGTTTACATTCTGTGTTCATTGTGGCGGCTGAAATGTCGCCCCAGCTGCCAACTGAGAGGAATAAAACAATAAACTCTCACTCCAAGTGGAGGACTGCTCTAGACAAAACTGACTTGTTTTGCAGGGTCAACACACTCTGGTTGATTCTTTCTGACTGGGAGGAATTTCCCCATGTGTGAAAAAAAAAAACAAAACAAAATAAGTGATTGTACAGTTTAAATAAATCAAATGCAAAAGACATGACAGGAGTCAGGACTGGTCACTAAGTAGCATTTTTATATTTTGACTCATCCGGCTATAAGAAAGTTGAGTCCATGTTGGCTTTAGTTACCATTTTTATCGTTTGAGATCTGGACATTTTGGACCAAAAGTTGATCCTTTAAGGGCCTGGAATAAGTAATTAAAGTACATACGCTCTCACATTCATATCGTTTGTTGCAGCTACAAACATTTTGTTCATATTTTCATCTTTTGCTCTTCTGTATTGTAGAACATGGTAAATCTATACTGGCACATGGGGAAATGTACCCATCCCCGGTAGCAGTATTTATAGCTTGTTAGAGCTTCACTTCAAAGCCACAGTTTAAATATTCTAATCAAGCTTATCTAAAACACTAAATTAACTTGACAGCATTCATAAGTTTTATATTAGAGGGCTGTGTTTGACCCAGAAAATATATGCATTGTCTACAGGAGATAATGACATTACAGCAAAATTAATTTAATTTTAAACCTAGATGCCAACTTCATTTCTGAAATGACCGGCCTATGAAGCAAATTAACTGTTCAATCTTGCTGTAAAGGCAATTTCCCTTTATGGTCTGGTGAGTGTGTTTTCCCTCACAGCTATCTTCAGTGATAGAATGCTGGAAATGCCAACCCCACTTCAGCAGAGGCAAAATGTCAGAAATTATTTTTTTGTTATGAAAAAATCATTATACCTCCCACAGAGCTCAAACTGAACCCTACCTTCAAATACAGACCGATGCAAGCACATATTTTTCTAAAAAAAAAAAAAAGTAGCATTTCTCAGTTTCTTTGTGTTTAGTGCTCAGTGTTTACCCGTGTTGGTGTGAAGTGGTCTGTCTGTGCGTCTGTGTGTGTGAAAACGTGCGCGTGGAGGGTGTTCATGCACGAGGCTTGTTAATTGGACTCATTAAACAGAGCTGCTGCACAGCTCCTGAGAGAATCAGCCTGCCTCTTCCTTCTTCTGTTTTTTTTTCTGTCTCTCTCTTGCTTTGATGTTCTCAGAGTGATATGATCTTTACCCTGAGCATCGCTTCACCTCTCCAGGCCTCCTGTTCTTCTTCTATCTTAGAGGAACCATGAGTTGCAGCAGCAGTGAGCCTTTGACCCTGCTCTTCCTTTCTGAGATAAGTGCCGCTCTACCTGACCTCTCTGTCTCCTCCGTGTTGCCTGCGTTCTCCTGCCTCATTAACTTCCTCAGTCTCTCATTTCCTCTCCAATGTTTTCAACCCTCGTGTACCCCACCCTCGTCTTACCATTGTTTTCTTGTTTACGCTGCCTAATCTGCGGTCTGTGGATACAGCTTATATATCTGCATCCTAACCTTGCCTTCTTCTTACCTGTGCATCGTGTGTTCCCCTCAGAGGGCTCAAATCCTGGTAGGCAGGCGCAGGAGGTCGCTGGCTGGCCCACCCACTGGCCATCTTCCCCGCAGAAAAGTTTTGGCGGCCGAGGTCGAGGCCCCTGCTGGGCGGCGTGCTCTACACATATGCCCTGTGCTTCTTGAACTAGAGTATGGGGAACAGTCTCTTGGAAAGAGGAAAGCGCACTGACCAGGGGAGGGCACTTTTTGAAGAACACCCTGACAGACAGCAGGGCCATGCAGGCGCCCTGGGCCTGAAAAGCCAAGTAGAAGCCCCTCTTAGACAGAGGGCCAAGTCTTAAGGTCTTCACATTAAATTTCCGCTCCCCACCCTCCCTCAGTAGAAAGTCTGCAGCCACTGTGTCCACCTAGGACAGGAAGAAAGAGAAAGGGGCTTATGTAATGGTCACATTCCAGCACATAGTATTTGGTCTTAAAAAGCCAGTGGTCCAGGTTAGACCAGTGGTTTTGCACGTTTTAGCCATTTCAATCTATTAACTAGACACTGCATATGCTTTGCATTATTGAACACTTTCCAAAGCATACCTCTGTGATTTTAGACTGATTTACTACATCCCTGGCAGCCTTCCCATTTGTTATGGTTCGCTTTGAACCTCTACTTGGGGGGACGTGAAGCTTGCTCGAAAGGAAGGTAATTCATCACAGTAAACATTTCATCACTTTTATTTTTCTGTCAATGTTACATTATTAAGTGTAATGAGGTCGAGGAGCAGGGTGTATTTTGAAACCTCTTTTTGGCAGTGTGCTCAAGGATGCTCCCACATCACACAGTTTGACAATGAGAGGCTGAAACGAACTGTGGGCCTGAACTGTGTGCTTGGAAAATAAAAGCAAACAAATAATAAGCAAACACCGTGAAACACCAAACAGGAGACTTTTCAAAAATTTTTCCTTGGTCCCATAGGGAAAAATATCTCAAATAGAAGTGACAAAATGTCAACTGTGATAAAATAAATGACTTAACTAACTTTTCTGCAAACAAATAAATGAATGGAAGCCAACTGCATATTAAAAGCTAAGGAGTCAGTCATAACACTTGCTTTGTAAATTTACACTAAACTTGCAGCAGAGGCCAAAATATTCAGAATTTTTATTATAGGTAAAGCTTCAAATGTATTTTCTACACTTCTCATATGGTAATTCAGTAACCTATTGTCGATGAACCCTCCTTCTCTCGTAAATGCTAAAAAACTCCGCAGCCTCAGTTTGTAGCACAGGCTTTCTCTAGCCTGAGATATTTAATTAGAGCCAATCAGTCAATTAAGCAGCCAATAGAAAATCAATCTGCAACTCTTTCCACTGATTTTGGATCAATATTGAATATTATATTCTAAAAAGCAAATGAAAGACATGAATGATATTTTTTTACTATTTTAAACTTTTTTTTTTTTTTTTTTTTTTTTTTTTTAGAATAAGTGCTTAATCAATTAGCTCTGGAATTATAGTTTCAGATGTGTAAAAGTTGATCCAGAATGAATTAAGACATTATACAATTCAACTTATTTGCATGTTTGAAATAGGTGGCGTACCCATTATAATGTAAATGCTCCATGTGTTAAAAGTCAATTAAAAAGTCATTCCTCCAGCAAACACACAGAGAAAAGGCTCTTTAAATATTAACCCTAGAATGTCCCATAACAAGGAGCATTTGTGACTAATTTGCACATGTCATCAGAGGATGGGTGTACCTTTGTGTATGGGTTCTCCATCCAGGGTGGGTAAGTGGCCGTGGCCTCGTTGGAGTCTGCCTGGTAGTAGTAGAGGTTAAAGGTCTCCTTACAGCTGCGGTGGTGGGTGCTCCTGGAAGAACACTCTATCATGGTGAACCGCAGCTCTACGTAAACCTGAGACGCTCCTCTTCGCTGGATGAAGCCACTGCGCAGCCAGTGGCTGTAAGAGCTGTCCTCCTGACAGATCTGATAGGTCCTCACGCTGTTGTTCTCCTCATCTAAACCGCTTACTTCCTCCCACTGAGGGGAACAGGGAGAACAAAGGGTTGTCAAGGTTGCATGTTAAAATGACATCTGACCTAGAAAACTTGCAAACATTTTTTGGAGCCCTGGGTATGTTTAATTCACATTCGCTAGGGTCTTTGAATAATTGGTCACATGAAAAGTCCTATTCAACATAATAATGTTGCAATATTTTCTTGGCCCTCTGGTGTATTGCACCTGTCAGAGGCCTGTGGCACAGACCTGGACTGCTGTGGATTTTGATCCAGCCCAAATTTGAATCTGGGCCGTTAAATCATTCTTCCCGCTGAGCTGCAGCCCAGCTAGTGGGAATACAAGTCTCACTTGTCAAACAAGGCACATCAGTGCACACAGAAACCAAAACAGACGCGGCTTTTACCCCTCAAATACACTTTTAGACCAGATTACAAGAATACAGAGTGGATATCACAAATATGTATGAAGTGAAAACCCTCTACAGAAATCCACATTTGTTTGGGGTTTGGGAGCCAAATGCAAGAAAAAATACGTTAATGTTTAAATTCTGAGTCAACAGCAAACATGTTCACCACCACTATGTTCCCAAGAGCAGGAAACAAGCAAGAAATTAACATACTCAGGGCAGAAATGAGCAGATTTGCTGAACTTGAGGCCCAGAAATTCAGTTATATAAATATGTAAATCTTTAAAAATCCATTTGCAGATGATGTGTTGAGTGAGGCAGAATACTGGGCTGAATGTATTACAGTGCAGCAGAGCACTGAGGGCCAGGTTTGAATCTCTTGAAGGGGAAATTTCCCCTCTAATCCAAAGAAAAATAAATACTATGGAGCACATATTTCTGTGAACAAAATGATTTCTGTGATGAAGATGCACAAAATATCCCAGAGGGCTCATCTGGATTTCACAAAAATCATTCAGATACTTCCTTGAAAATGTGTTTTGAAGGAAAACAAAGATGAATCTGCAGCTGTATTTCAATACACACCAGGGTTAAAACCACAAAATTATATTTATGACCGCTGCAATAAAACGAGTACGCTGGAGGTTTAATACAAATATTAGCTCTGTTTGGTCTCCTTATGAAATATTTACAACTAACATTTAACAATGAGACTGAGAAAGCTAAAACTTACATCTGATGAGATTGGAGGTTGGCACAAATCTCCATTTTGAGGATCAGTCATTTTTGATACAGGACATCTGATGACATGTTTGCACTACAGCCTGTCATCATACTGGAGTTTTAGCTCTTTAGATTTAAGTATGTGTCATGAAAAGCGCCCTAGCCACGTTTTTGTTAAATATGACAATTTAAAATACTTAAGAGATTGTCATTTTTCTTTGCATCCTAATCAAAAGGACTCACACGTCTGTTCACTATTTCTGCCCAGTCCCAGAGATCTCCCTGCCATCATCACTGTAACCATTTTTCTTCTGAGACATCAGCAAGTTGAGCAGTTTTGGTCACTGATGCTGCTGGCAAAAATACCCTAGCAACCACTCCTCGCTTGATGAAATTAC